>NW_016912807.1:529782-557225 GCF_001483705.2 Eufriesea mexicana
CGAGGGTAGGGTAGAGGTTCGGGGTGGCCGAAATCGGTCCAAAAAGTCTCTTTCGTCGCGATTCATCGAGGCGGCAGCCAACCGCCAGCGACCAGCCGCCATTATAACTCGCCTACTAGAGAATATAATTATTTCGAATCGATGAAATAATTATCGTCCAGCGAGGGCAGAACGCGCCATCGACCAGAGATAACGCAATTAAACCCTTCCCGTATTGTCTGATATTTCACCCGCGCACGGATACCTCTTCCATTTCCGATTTTCACTTTTCACAGCTGCGTAGACCGTTCGGAAAAGTTTCGCGTGATCCAACGACGTCATCGGATCGTTCCTAATCGCTCACGCTTACGATCGTCGCGCTCGTGATCGTGGATCGCGAAAGTGGCAGCTTTCCGCGCGGAAAAACGCTCCTCCTCGCGGAAATCGACATCGATTTCGACGATGCAGCAAGCGTGTACGGGTCGTCGACCATCGTCGAGGAAACAATTAACGGTTATTATTCCTCCTGCGTACGCTCGGGGACGCTGTTTAGCGCGACACGGAAACGGCTTGCCTTTCCTCCGCGTTATCCCCTAGAGCGCGTCTACCGAATCAACGCTCGACCAGTTAGTTTTGATTCTATTCCCGACCGAGGTTCTTTGCTCCACCACCACCAGCCTGACACCGACAACAATCCCGTATTCCTCGACGAAAATCCCTCAGGTTTTCAGCTCAACCCTCGACCACCCCGATCCGCGGTTACGACCGACCTATACACACAGTCGCTCTACCTTCTTACCCTGTTACTCGCGAGTAATTATTCCGTGGTTCGTATATTCCCAGGCTCGAAGCAGATTCGAAATCTCGAGTGGTCTCTGTAGACGATTTCGTTTTTCTCTGAAACGCGACGTGCACCCAGCGATAAAACCGTGGTTAATGTACTCGTTGACACGGCGAACGCGACGTAGAGGGCGCGGTTTTTAACTCTTATCGGTCGCTAGCTTTTCACACGTGACTCACTCACTAGGTTGTAGCTGGTTTCGGTAAATGTGCGAAAGATTTCCGTCTTGTCGCAGCGACAAAGTACTATCGCGAGTCTCGCGTGAGAGATGACTTACGACCGATAAGGGTAAACACGTTCGTCGCCCAGCGCGATTCGGTTCAGTTTCTCCGACTGTCTCAGCACTGGAACGTTATCGGCCTCACGATTTGGATGGGTCTGGATGGGTCAATTTACAATTCTCCATTTCCACGCAGCAGCGTGTTCCGTAATCGTTTTGAATTGCCATCAGCAAACTCGCATTTTACAAATTCGAAACGATGGAACAGGGTAGCAGACTTGGAGCAGTTTTATCACTCGTGAACATATTTACAGATGTAGGAGGTCCTCCCCCACGATTGTTGAAGTCAGCTGGTCGCAGGGACGAAAGGAAAAGGAAGGAATGCATTTCGTCCTCCCGGGCCTGATAGTGGACTCATCGATAAGTATAAGGCTTCCCTAGCAGGCCCTGCCTCGGATAGTGATACTATTGGAAGGTCGGGAAGTTGTATATATACGAAGCGAACTTGCGAGAAAGTCCTCGAACCTCCTTGAAGTTGGAATCCATCTATTGGCGAGGGTGTGAAGTTGGTCGCTACACAGCAATTACGAGAAATGTTAAAAAAGCTACGACCTATTGTTCCAATTCTCAAAAATCACCCCAAACGAGTTTAGACTGTTTTAACGAACACCATGCGACATGGTATAATGCAATATTTTATCCTAAATATAAATTAAGAGAAAGTATAGTATAATTTACATTTAGGATAAAATATTACATTATACCATGTCGCGTAGTGTTCGTTAAAACAGTCTAAACAGGTTTGAGGTGATTTTGGACACTTGGAACAATACGGTTGTAGCTTCTTTTATATTTTTCGCGTAACGCGTGTATATACAATGTGTATATTTTTATTATTTTTACGTTGCATATCCTATATTTATATTTCGATGCTTACTCCATTAAGTTCCCTTTAAAAATCCAACTGAAAATCTTACGTAACTCGAACAAGAAGGGCCTCCACGGAAGCATACCCGTCACTCAGATATGGATGACGCGGCGACGAACATGTTAAACAGGCCGAGCTGATAAAATTTTTCCAGTGGAGTAGCCATTGCTGGCCGACAGTCGCGCGCGAATCGCGAAATAAACGATCGAAGATGAAAGACGCTGGCTCGGCTAAAACGGGTAAAATGGCGGAGATTGATGAACCTACCCCGGTGTCGTGTATATCGTGAACGGATTAAAATATGGCGAAAATTTCCGCGCGTTCCTTCTCCTCGCCTTCCCGACAAACTGACACCCTCGATTACCCCTCGCGCCGAAATTTCGCCGGGCGTGATCGATGCGCGCGGGCATCTCTGCCGATCGCGATTTATAAAATATCCCCGCGATCCGCGAAATTCTCTTCCACACGTTTCATTCGGCCGCATCCGCCGCAATTTCCGCGCACGTAAAATGGAATACGTGTTTTTAAATAAATATATTATCAATCCTTTCCCGCGGCAAACAGGCAAAAGGGAACGACGCGATTATAATAAAATAACGATAAAATAATACGGGCTCGGTCTCCTTTTCGTGTCGGTGAACGCTTAACGATTCGTAGCTCATTTTTTTCACGGAACCTCATAAACGCGCTTTATTCTCCGCTCTATAGAAACGTTCCGATAACCGCGCCGAAATCGGCCAGTTCCGCTTGTTAATTATCGGTAATGTTTCGTCTTGGAAATTCGATGAAACCTTTAAACAGTTGCGTACAGCGACGCGAAACCGCGCTCGTTAAAATCGGAATATTTCGCTCTGTGATATTCATTAACGAACGTGGCACTTGAAAAAAGCGCGGAGAATCGGTGGTCGTGGAACAACGGGCGATAAAAAGAGACGCAGAAGAAGGGAATGTCAGGTGAAATACCGTTATGGAACGAAGGTTTAATGCGCCATAATTATGTAGCATTAGCCGCTTTCGTATAATTCTCCATACCGCAATTACGGGGTCTCGCGATTCTTTCCGTTTACCACGCTATCATGGTATCAGGAAAAATCCGAAAAATCCGAAAAATCCGAAAAATCCGAAAAATCCGAAAAATTTAAAGATTCTGCACGCCAGGGGTGCGAACCGATCCACGCATCGATCCACCCCAAGACGGATGGAGGAATTCGAAGGGGAGGGAAAATTCGTTTCGCTTATACGAAGATTTTTAAGTTCCGCGAGGAAACAATCTTCCGGGGTTCTTCAGACGCGAGGAATAGAAAAGTTCTCGAGGAATCGAACGAAAGTTTCGCGAGGAAAGCTCGAAATCGGTGAGACATCGGCGTTAAGTCGCGAAATTCGATGGACCGGTGTTCGTTAATCGTGGCCGGTGACTCTAGCTGAAAATCCGCAATTCCGCGAAAATATGTCATCGACCGTTAAAATACGATCTTTGTTCCGATACTCGCGGCGAATCGCGTTTCATCGGGTGATATTGAATTCGGAAAAACCATCGAACGCGTTGTTACGCGATATTTTGATAAAATGCAATACGCGTATTTTCCCGTTTTTTCTTTCCCCTTTCTGTAAAATATTATACCATCTGGAATTAGTAAATCATCGTTCGAGCCTGGTCGGTGGAATAGGTGTCTCGGTTGGTGGAAATTCCGGGAGCTCGTGTATCGTCTCGCAGTGCATTTCTCCCCTTGATAAGTCGTTCTCGGCGGCGTGGATCGCGGCGATATAGAGCCTTGATAGAGGGAGGATGAAGCAAGGGTCGAAAAATGGTAGAAATAAGAGGGTGGCGAGGGACGTTTGCAGTGTCGGCCAAAGGAGAGAATACGGTTAGAAGCAATAAGGAAGCGCGTATCTTTTCCCGTCGAGTGCTCGATACCGACTTTTCAGCCACTCGTCGAGCACCTCTGCCACGGGGTTGCTCGATTCGCGTTGACGCGCCACCGAGTAATACGGAATCGATGTCTGTTTTATGAAACGTTTTATCTCGTCGCGTAGCCCGCTTTCCAATATTTCCCCCGCTTCTATCACCTCTCTGTACTTTCCCTTCCATCCCTTCTATCCCCTCGATCCTTTCGATCCTTTTCCATGTCCCTCAGCGCCACTCGCTTTCCTCCTTCCGTCTTTTCTTCCTCGCGCTCTTCTCCGCTTCGTCGTTACGTCCCAGTTACTCGCCTTCGCGCACGGCACTCGTCTCGTAAAAATGATACACGCCCTCGGGGTGAAGGGTAAATAGCACCGGCATAAATATACGGGTCTCGGTTCGCGGCACGGATCCACTTTGCAACCCGTTCTTCCGAGGTTTTTCTCGTTAATTAAGTTTTTCGACTTGCCAGCCGATGGGTCGCGGCCTGGTAACCCCGGTTGCCCCGGCAATCCGGCTACCTCGACGGAGGTAACGAAGTTATCAATCAGTCCCGTTAACGCAGCGCCACCCGCCAAGATCGCTCGGTTCGCTAGCCTCGAACCGGAAGGCACTCGCGCGCCATTTTGTCCGAGGCTGCAACGTTACTCGAGGGTAAGATCGCGAAACTGGGGATACCGAATCTTCGTCGTCGATTAGGATTATTCGACTAGAGGAGGGAACGTGCGGGGCACAGCGATCTGTTTTCCATGCACCGCTGCGTAATTACAGGGGAAACGTGCATGTCCTTTTTTCGTATTTTGCCCCATTTACGTTGCTTTTCTACCGCAAGCTTTACCGGCCTGCCTTCTTTTTGCGTCGCTCTCCGCGGTTCCCTGGCTTCGCGTTTTCCTCGTAAAAATGATGCATATCCTCCGGGCAAAGGATAAATAGCGGCGAAATAAATGGAGACCATCCACCATTTACTTCGCTTACGTTTCCTTCAAGAATATCGTATATTCGCTTTATTTATTGTCACGCTAATTTTGTGACATTTTCGTGCAGTTGTTTTACCTCGCGGAGAACGTACTTTATCCTTCCGACGTCTTCGAGCTTTATAAATTTATACTTTTGCTCCACCGTCTCCGGACGTTTCTTCCCCGTTCCCCGTTCCTCCGTCCTCCCTCGTCATTTTACGACCGGCATTTTTCTATTCCAAGCTGTACTGCCGTTGTCACGGGCGTGCAGGAGTCACGAGGATATTCCGTTTTTAAAGACAGGGGCCGAGCAGACGGAATAAAACGCGAACCCTGCACGGTCCGTTAAAAAATACAGAAATGATTACAGGCGGACAATTAAAAATGTTGCCGGTGATTTCCAGTCTGTTAGCCGCGCGGCACACGCTTTTCCCCGTTCGGCATCACGCATTCATTTTTTTTCATCCCCGAACCCGTGCCGTAAAAATGATAAACGGTCGACGAGCAAAGGGTAAACAACAACGGAACATAGGTACACGCTCGTCACGCGGCCGGGCCACCATCGTCGCAGCAAGCTGCTCGTTGTTTCCAGACCGCGAGATAAAACCGCGGAAACTCCACGGTAACTTTACCGATTTCCTCCACTTTTGCCCAATTTTTTCCGCCATCGCGTTCCTCGTCGACAGAGGCGACCGTCTCTAATCGAACTCATCGAAAAATTCCAAATTTTTCTCTAATCCTCGATCCAAATTGCGAGGGTTTCAAACAACCCGCGATTTTCGGCTATTGTAAAACAAGGTATTACGTAAAATGAAGTTTGTTAAAAAATAAACTCTCATGTAAGACGAATTTGTAAGATGAAAATGAATATCCTGACGCTTTCACTTTTGGAGTAATGTTTTGTTATTTGTTATTATTGATAACAAATGAACATCGTTAATAACAAATTGTTTAAAACGTAAGCTTATAATAAAAGCGAAAAAATTAATAAATTGAGGGCTATTATTCGATCTTATAACATACAAGTGTCAAAATGTACCCATAATTTGCAAAAAGTTTGTAAATTATTGCTCTAATTGTTAATAACAAATTAATATCGCCAACAAAAAATTGCCATCAACGTAAATTTATAATAAAACTGAAAAGATTAATAAATTACGGGCCATTGCTTGGTCTTATAACGTACAAGTGTCAAAATGTATCTATGATTTGCAAAATACTTATAAATTATTACTCTGACTGTTAATAAGAAAATTAATATCGTTAATAACAAATTGTTCGTAACGTATATTAACGATAAAAGTCAAAAAGTTAATAAATTATTAGCTACTACTCAAACAAACAACGTATTTGTGTTAAAATGTATTCGTAATTTACAAAAAGTTAATAAATTAACAAATTTATTGTCAATAACTAATTAAAATTGTTGATAACAAATAGTTTGCAACGAATATTAACGATAAAAGTCAAAAAAGTTAATAAATTGTTAGTTATTACGGCTAAAAAGTAATTTTTAAAGGAATCGGTAAAGTTCGGAAATTTTCGCCGATCTTCGGCCGGCCGCCGCTATATAAGGGGGCCCGCGTGCAGGCTCGAGCCAGTTGTCGCTTCGACGTCGGAGAGTCCGCGTTAATATTTTTTCTTTTTGTTTCAGATTTTAATTATCTTTCTTCTTTCAGATTCTATTTCTTTTATTCAAGGTTTCTTTGTTTGTGCATTCCAGTATTTTGCACAATATTGGAATACTTCATCGTTGGTTTATTTCTATATCATCGTTGGCTAGATCAGTGGCTATTCAGTAGCCATTGTCCACTCTCTTAAATAATTTAACAATAATTTCTTCTTCCAGGTACTAATTATTTTTTGTTTCAGGTTTTAATTATTTTTCTTCTTTCAGATTCTATTTCTTGTATTATAGATTTCATTGTTTGTGCATTCGAGTATTTGGTACAATATTCGAATGCTTCGTCGTTGGTTTATTTGTATTGTATATCCTCGTTGGCTAGATCAATGGCTATTCAGTGGCCATTGTCCACTCTCTTAAATAATTTAACAATAATTTCTTCTTTCAGGTTCTAATTATTTTTCTTCTTTCAGATTTTATTTCTTTCATTCTATTTGTCTTCGTTTCTGCATTCGAGTATTTCGCACAATATTCGAATGCTTCGTCGTTGGTTTACTTATGTCTCATCGTTGGCTAAATCTTTCCTTTCACAAATTTTACGACTTCCGTTCGATTTGTTTTCGTTAGAGCGTTCGAGTATTTCGTATAATACTCGAGCGCTTCCTCGTTGGTATGTTTATATCTCACCGTTGGAATGTTTCTGTCTCGTAGTTATGTTGCTCAGGTCTCGTCGTTGGCTTGCTCGTTCCATTTGGTTATTAACCTTGATGGTTTCCTCGTACTAATCCCTTTCCTTTCAGCTACATATTAACAATAATATATTCTGTTTTAGCTTTTAGGTTTCTCAAGATTCTGTTTGCGACACATCAATGAACGATGCGTGCGTTTACTTTTAAGTAATCATAAGATAGATCCATAGACTAAGTATCATGTGCGCGCTGGCTGTACAAAGGTAAGCTACCTAACTTGGGGTGAATATATATATTTTCATTTATCCCTCTCGTTTACCAAAACAGAACACAATCGTTCTCGCGATAATCGCGATCTTTCGTAAGTACCGACTAGCCTACGCGACGTGCTCTCGTGTACTCGATAAGTACATGCTTCGTAAGTCATCCTCACGACTCGTCTCCGACACTCATTTCCAGTCACTGTCAATCTCGTCATGCATCGGGTTCCAGGGTGACCCCCTCGGATCAGTGCGTCTTCTGACCTCGACGGGGCGGTCCGCTGCCTAAGTCGTACGCGACTTGGGCTCGGGCACATGCTGGCTGACGGACTAGTACCATCTACGGTTAGACCACAGGGATGATTAAGTTCTACCCCGTGTGGCTGGGATGCGAAGTGTCTGTCTTGGCCGGCAACCGCCCAGCAGGGCCCTCGCGTTGACACTAGAAGTTTCATTGGTTCAGGGACTATCCTTGGTCCACGTGTAAGTCTTGGCGAGTGCGACAGTGACTGGAATTGAGCTAGGCCCGATCGGGAGGGTGCCGAGGTATGAAGTTATCTCTGTACACGGGAGTACATCGCCTAGGCTAGTCGGTCTTTCGAATAATCGCGATCTCGTTCGGGCGCGTCGCGATTTTCTATTTGCTCGCGTGTTTGATATTTCATTCCCTATTTTTATGGGAACTTGAAAATATCTTAGCGTTGCGACAGTAGAGTTTCAGTATACCGAACCGAAACCCCTTTTGTAAGACGCCAAATTTAATAAAGTGTCAGTAGAATCATTTTAACTTAATTCGC
The DNA here is from genome assembly GCF_001483705.2 of Eufriesea mexicana. NCBI lineage: Eukaryota > Metazoa > Arthropoda > Insecta > Hymenoptera > Apidae > Eufriesea > Eufriesea mexicana. The sequence goes on from NW_016912807.1 coordinate 537,977, forward strand.
TCCAAGTTAGATTAGGGTACCTTTGATACTGGTAGCGCCAGCAGGCTGCGCCACTAGGGCGCATGTCGGGTCTCGATGCGTAGCCACCTCCACGTGGTGAGACCTGGTAATTGGTGTCGTTTTCCAAAGAATAATTTTTGGGAAACGATACCGAGCTAAGAGCTACGCACAAAGTTTAAGATATTTCCTATCTCTTGTAAATTTTCAATGTTCCCTCTGGAATTTGAAAATAGAGAGTGGGCAATATCTGTTTAAATGATATTTAAATGAAGAGGAATTAACCTAACAAGAAGAGAGCAAGTCCTTCGATGTAGTTGAAACTTTGCAGTTTTGTAGATATCTTCATGCAATTTAAGAAAATATATCATTATAGCTGCAACTACTCAATAGTTTTTGAGATATTTGCGATTAAAGTTTTATTACTTTCTTAATTATACGTTTCTATCTAATGTGTTTCGAGTTAAGTTGTATCGTAACGGCGACGATCGAGAATTGCTATAGTGTGTTGGACCGGCGTTCGATTCCGGTCCCATAGGCTTGATAGTTTTTTCAGTATATTTTTTACTTTGTATTCATTTTTCATTGTTAATAAACAGTTGTAATTAAAATTTCTTAATAAAAAAAATTATTTTTTACGCTTTCTTATGTTAGTATATATTTATTACAAAATAATAAGAATATTATGCAAGAAAGATACTTTTCTATAGCAATCTTATTTACTACAGGAAATACAAAACTTATTGCTCATGTAAGTATTAATTATTAAATTAAACATCATATAAGAATTTTGCCTATAATTCCAACTTTGCTCTGCAGCTATAAATGTTCCTGAATTAACTAGAAAAACTTGGGAATTTATTAATTTTCTACTGCCGAATAAATAAAAATTTTACCGTCTGCGATCAGCGTCATCTATGATTTGGGCTCAAAAATCAAGAAAGTAATAGGAATATAGAATAGGCAAGAAGGTCGTTGAAGAGCTCGTCACGTGGTAGACAAGGACAGAGAGGGGATAGAAAAGGATAAAATGGCTCCGGCAGTGAAAAATTATTAATTACTCAATTTCTGTAAACAATTTGTGAACTTTTATAATTTCATTGCAAAGCTGGACCATCAGGCTGAATTCCTATATAATTTTCGTGAAGAATTTAGCTCTAAATTGTTAGTTATTAATTTTTATTTGATGGCGTCTATGATTTCGTAACGGCGACCATCACGATCTTCCGTGAAATTATTTAATACTCAACGAAACTAGAAGCAAAACTTGATGAAAAGTTATATGAGAAGATTCATAAGGACATTGTTTTTATAACGAGTGCTTAAAGTTTCATAAATTAATTGCGTAAAGGAGAGTAATTAATGAAAAACAATGGCGTCTTCGACAACAATTTAAACATTGCGCAGAAGAATTATTAATAATTAATTAATTAGGGACAAATTTATATCGAAAAATATGTGTGAAAGTTCGCGAAGGATCTGACTTTACGATGGCATTATAAAAGTTCATAAATTAATCACAGATATTGAGTAATTAGTGAATTTTCCACTGCCGATTTGATTTATTAAAATATATTCGGAGCACATAACCAGAGTTAGTAAACTGATATCAGAGCCATCTATGTTCTCGTTGCGGAACTTGAGCTTCGAGTCTAAAATCATAGATGGCTCTGATGTCAGTTTACTAACTCTGGTTATGTGCTCCGAATATATTTTAATAAATCAAATCGGCAGTGGAAAATTCACTAATTACTCAATATCCGTGAATAATTTATGAACTTTTATAACTGCATCGTAAAGGCAGATCCTTTAAGAACTTTCCAATATATTTTTCGATAGAAATTTGTCCCCAATTAATTAATTATCAATAATTGTTCTGTGCAGTGTTTGAATTGTTGTCGAAGATTGCCGGAGACGCCATTGTTTTTTCATTAATTACTATCCTTTATGCAATTAATTTATGAAACTTTATGCACTCGTTATAAAAACAATATTCTTGCGAATCTTCTCATATAACTTTAGATCACATTTTGCACCTAGTTTCGTTGAGTATTAAATATTTTCACGAAAGATCGTGATGGTCGCCGTTACGAAATCATAGACGCCATCAAATAAAAATTAATAACTAACAATCTAGACCTAAATTCTTTACGAAAATTACATAGGAATGCAGCCTGAAGTTTCAGCTTTGCAATGAAATTATAAAAGTTCACAAATTGTTTACAGAAATTGAGTAATTAATAATTTTTCACTGCCGGAGCCATTTTATCCTTTTCTATCCCCTCTCTGTCCTTGTGTACCACGTCACGAGCTCTTCGACGACCTCCTTGCCTATTCTATATTCCTATTACTTTCTTGATTTTTGAGCCTAAATCATAGATGGCGCTGATCGTAGGCGGTAAAATTTTTATTTATTCGGCAGTAGAAAATTCATAATTTTCCAAGCTTTTCTAATTAATTTATGAACATTTATAGCTGCACAGCAAAGTTGGAACTCTAGACAACATTCTTATACGATGTTTAATTTAATAATTAATACTTACACGACCGATAGTTTTGTATTTTCTGTAGTAAATAAGATTGCTGTAGAAAAATATTTTTCTTGCATAATATTCTTATTATTTTGTAATAAATGCATACTAGCATAAGAAATCATAAAAAATAATTTTTTTCATTAAGAAATTTTATTTATAAGCGTGTATTTACAATGTTTTCATAGGTGAAAAATAAATACAAAACAAAAAACATATTTAAAAGGATTATCAAACACCTATGGACGGGAATCGAACCCCGGTCCTCCACTATGTCCATTCTCGATCGTCCCAATTACGCTACAACTTAGCTTCAAATATATTGGAAATAAATGTTTAATTAACCTTCTAATAAAACGTTAATCGCAAATATTTTAAAAACTATTTAGTAATTATGGCTATAATAATACATTTTCTTAAACTGCATGACGATATCTACAAAGCTGCAAAGGTTCAACTATATCGGTGACCCGAAGGACTTGCACGCTCCTTGTAAGTAAGAAAAGGAATCGAAGAAAGGGAAGGTAAGTAAGCAAGGTAAGTATAAGGTAAGTAAAATTATTCAAATGCACTGCAAAGTAGAAAAAGTATTGTCCAGAGAATTGTTGGAGATTATGTAAAATCATGGAATAGGTCGGTGAGCAACCTTCTATCATGTCATGTTACCCTAATACAAAGAGACAAAATCGGCTGAAAATTTCTCGCCATGCTGCAAAAGTATCGTCCAGAGAATTCTTGGAAATGACGACATTTCTTGGAACTGACTCGGCGAGCGACCTCCTTTCATGTTATGTTATCCTAATACAAAATCGCGAAATCGGCCAAAAATTTTTCCTCGAGGCGGCAAAAGCATCGTCCGAGAATTCTTGGAAATGACGTCATTTCTTGGAACTGCCTCGACGAGCGACCTCCTGTCATGTTATGTTCTCCTGATACAAAGTCGCGAAATCGATCAAAAATTTTTCTTCGAGGCTGCAAAAGTATTGTACACCGAAGCGGCAAAAATATTGTCCAGAAGCGGGAAAAGTATTGTCCAGAAGCAGGAAAAGTATTGTCCAGAAGCGGGAAAAGTATTGTCCGGGGCGGCAAAAGTATTGTCCGGAAGCGGCAAAAGTATTGTCCACGCAAACTGTAAAAGTATTGTCCGAGAATTCTTGGAAATGACGTCACTTCTCGGAATTGGCCGACGTACGACCTCCTTTCATGTTATGTACTCCTGATACAAAATCGAGAAATTGGCTAGAAATTTTTCCTCGAGGCTGTAACAGTATTGTCCGAGAATTCTTGGAAGTGACGTCATTTCTTGGAATTAGTCGACGATCGACCTCCTGTCTTATCATGTTATCCTGATACAAAATCGCAAAATTGGCCAACACTTTCTCGCCGAGGCTTCGAAAGATTGTTCGCTTAATTCTTGGAAATGACATCCGTCAGCGCCATCTATGATTTTGGACTGGAAGCTTGTTGCCCGCTCAGCGCCATCTATGATTACTGACTGTAACACAAGCTTGCAGTCCAAAATCATAGATGGCGCAGACCGATGTAATTTGAATTTTCACTCGGCATTGGAAAATTAAAAAATTACCCAATTTCTGCGTACAATTTATGAACTTTTATGATAGCATCCTAAAGGCACGTCTTTTACAAACTTTCCAATATAAAATTGAATATTAATTTCTTCCTCATTAATTCATTACCAGTGATTATCTGCGAATCGTTCTTGCAGACTTTGAAAATTCGTACAGGGTCTACCCATCGAGTTTTTTAAACATTTTTTATATCAAAAAATTAGTCGAAGAGAGCTCTAAAGAATAGGCTAAAAAAATCCGAGTTTCCCAGTCGGTCCGATTTTTGCCGATTTATTCGATTGTACGATGGATACATCGGAGCGCCGATTTTGACAAAATTCTGAAATGCGGATTTTTTCGCTTTTTTACGTTCTTTATCCGCCAGGCAACTCGTATACAAAAAATCTAAAAAATCGGTAAACGGGAAGTGTGTTTTTACGCTGTCCGATTGCGCCGATCTGCGAATCGTTCTTGCAGACTTTGAAAATTCGTACAGAGTCTATCCCTTGACTTTTTTAAACGTTTTATACATCAAAAGACTAGCGGAAGAGAGCTCTAAAGAATAGGCTGAAAAAGTCTGGGCTTTTAGAAGTATTATCCATGAATTTTTGGAAATTTTATCATTTCTTGGAAAGCCTAAATGTATCTGACATGTATGTATCACGAGAATTTGTCATATGGAAGTGCGAATATAGTTGTACTTTATAAAACGTGTTTATAGTTTATCGAATTTATTATTAGTAAGAAATGGACATTGTTAATAACAAATTGTTTATAACGTAAATTTAGAATAAAAGCGAAAAAATTAATAAGTTATTGGCTATTTTTCGATCATAGAACGTATATGTATCTAAATGTACCCCATAATTTGCAAAAAGTTTGTAAATTATTGCTCTAATTGTTAATAACAAATTAATGTTGTCAATGACAAATCGTTTATAACCCGTAATCGTATATAAATCGTAAATATATAACAAAACTGAATAAGGAATAAGTTATTGGCTGTTACCTGATACGTACAAATGTTAAAATGTATCTATGATTTGCAAAATGTTCATAAATTACTACTGTGATTATTAATAACAAATTAATATCGTTAATAACAAGTTGTTTACAACGTAAATTTAGAATAAAAGCAAAAAAATTAATAAGTTATTGGCTAGTTTTCGATCATAGAATGTACACGTATCAAAATGTACCCATAATTTGCAAAAAGTTTGTAAATTATTGCTCTAATTGTTAATAACAAATTAATATTATCAATAACACATTATCTACGACGTAAATTTCTAATAAAAACGAAAAAGATTAATTAATTATGAGTTATTACTCGATCTTATAACGTACAAGTGTTGAAATGTACCTATAATTTGCAAAAAGTTTGTAAATTATTAATCTTTCCTCGATTTAATCAAAATGAAAACTGTTCCGACAACTTTGTTCCATAGTATCCTCTTCAGAGAAGCCTACGGAATACGATATCCTGCAGAAAATTCGCTTCAAATAAAGAACTTTTTATGCAAACGTAAGAACAGACATAGAAAGTACGCTCGGCGGTTTATATTTAAACTTTGACGATCAGTAATAATTACTCGGAAACATTAATAATTACAATTATATACATCCATCAACTCGATATCCTCTCTCCTAACTTTCAAGACAAGAATGAACCTCCTACCGTCCTTACTTTTTACGTAATACCTGATTTTAACCAAACTTGTGCGTTTTTGGAGAAACGCGAAATTTTCGAAAACGGAGAACGATGGAGCAGTTTCGATCACGGATTCGCGTTGAGGAAAGTAAACCGTACTATACCTATGCAACGGATATTAGGGCTTAAAATTCGCGAGGAAGAAAGAGCGTTACTCGCGTGGAAGCGAGAAATCCGAAGAAAAGTATCCCGCGCGTCTCACGTAAATCGCGCGGTTTCGGCGGATAAAGGAGGAAGAACGATGGACGGCGATAAATTCGAACGAGAAGAAACGTCTTCCTTTTTTCCTTTTTCCTTCTTTTTTCCCCGTTATTGCGTCCGCGTGGAATTCGAGACCGCTGGTAACAGAGGCGAGAAGAGCATTTCGTCGAGGCGGGAATGACGAGAACGTTTGTATACGATAACTCGTATTCCAACGATTGCTATTTGTTTTCACGTCCGTGCTGTCGGCGACAATGAGTCTCGTCGAAATGGAAGTTGGTTCCGGTGAATATTTCCGCCGCCGCGTGTACGTGCACGAGAGCGCGCGGGCGCGTAGTCCTGTCCATGGTCGGTGCGACGGATTTCAGTAGAAATAACGACATGCAGTCAGACATATCGGAACGGGACACGTAGTTGCGACTGACGCTATCGTGACGTACTACTGCCGGCCGAGTGCTCTCTGCGTTGATCCGCGTCACTGCTCTTTCTCCTTCTCTTTCCTACTTTCGTCCACCTGCCAGACTAGCCACCCCTCGGCCACCCCTCGGCCACCCCTCGGCCACCCCTCGGTCGCCCCTCGGCCGCCACTCCGCCATCCTTTTCCCTTTCGTTCGGCTCGTCTTTATTTCCCTCTTCCGCCGTCTCCTCGTTTCCTCCGCGATTCGAAGCGGAAGGAACGCGTGCGCGGAGAGGTCTATGGCTCGGATCAGAATTTCCCCAAAAATCCTCTAGTAGGATTATTCCCCGACAATCCGTTCGCAGACAAAGATTTGCCGGTTTCATAAGCAACGACACCTAACAGAAATAAATTTATTTCAGCTTAAATACAGCGTCGTCTTCCTTGCAATCTTGATTACGACTCATTAGAACTCTATCGTGATTACACGCACTCGATCCACTCTATATATATTCTCACCGTGATTCGCTAAACCCTGTATGCTCTGACTCTTTACCCACTCCTTAGATACTGTCTTGTTTACCCTCTTGCACTCTTATTTAAACCTAATAACACACTCTGTTCCTTCACACGCAGTCTTTCTTCCTCGATCACTATTAAATTTACTACTAAATTCCTGAAATTTCGTTCGTTGCTCGCACTCGATACAGTCACGCGTGTCCCCTTCGTGCAATCCTTACGTTCGGTCATCCATCTGCACGCACCCTGAACGCTCGAACCTAGACCGCTGTTTATCGTCTGTCGTTCTTGAAAAGCGGCCCAAGCGTTCCCATTCACTCGCTCGTTCGTTCTGATATCTCTCTTAACGCTATTTCCCTTCTCGACGTGCTTCATCTCGCAATACCACATTCCGTTACGTATTTATCAAACTCTGGATAATCCCGTAGTAATCTAGCGCGACCATTACGACGGATTATTAATACGAATATCAGCGCGAGTCACGAACGAGAACTTTACTAATTACGCGGAACGGCGAATATTACGTACGCGCACTCTTCGAGGAAATCGGGAATAGAGTTGGCGGAAGCTGTGTTACCAATGCATTCGTTCATACGTCGGACCCGTGGCTTACGGGCTGAAAAGCATACGTCGAACGATCGTGCGCAGCGTTCTCTGTTAAGCGTGTAATTAAGACGACTCGGTCTCGGTCCCAGGTCTTCGGCGAACTTCCGCGAAGAGCGTATCGAAGAGGGTGGGTCGTCGCGGCGCGTACGCACGCGGAATGCGTCCTAACGTTAACAGAGGCATAACGATACGCGAATTCAGCGAGACACGCGTCGCGCGTATCCGTGGTTCGCGATATCACGGCGTACCATTGCGGTCTGACTATACCGCGTGCCATCCTCGCGTTCCTCATCAGCTATCGCATACCTTCCGTTTGCTATTCAGTATCGCAGAAATTTCCAAGTGTCTCGAGCCGGACGAACGCGATACGAGCTGCCCGTTAAATAAAAACGTATCTACTTTTCGCTGACGAGGAAAGCTGAAATTGAATTCCGAAGAAACTGTTCTCTCGACGCGCTGCCGGAAAGCTCCGCGGCAACGACGTCAACGACGACGATGACGAAGGAGACGAAAGCAGTTCGACAAATATGGAACCATCCTTTGACGAACGAGTCGATAGGAACACGCGACTGCCACGCGTCGACGAAATTTCATCAGACGATCGTGCTCTCTTCCTCTTATTACGATATTTCGTCGCGTGCTGCGCCTCGTATCGTCGCAAGCCTCCAGTCTCTCCGCTCGATATAATTTCCAAGGGCTCGTACACTCCACGCGTCAACGTTGCTGCGTCGTCGACAACGACAACGACAACGACGACGACGACGACGAACATCGAAAAATGGTATTCCTCGCGAGTGTCTCGAGTCCTGAGAGAGCGGTCTTAAAAAATTCATCGTACATCGTTGCGAAACGACAAAGCAAGGGGGTGGTGTCGCGCAGCGAGCTTTCTTCTCCACGGATCTCGTTTTCGGGAAGCTCTGGCAGCTCCGCGACTCGCGATAATACTCGTCCTTACCGGTAGGCCAGTTCGATAATAGCGGGTCGATAACGAAATTCAATATTTCCACGCTAATGACCAAGCAGGGGGTGGCTATGGTAATGGCGGGCAATTCGCCCGCACCGGGGCCCGTGTTAATATTTAGAGTGAGCGTTCGCGTGCACGCTATCCGCGCGCAGCACGCACCATCTTTTTCCAACGTGCAGTCATCTTTCGAAATGATCGCAGCACGCCGGAAAACACGCGTTCTCTCTGGCTCCCTTTCACAGGGGGCTGGAACAATTACGAACGAGTTCGGCTTTAAATTCGACGAGGCTGTCGAAAAGCACGGTCTAGTTAATATATCACTTTTTTACCGGCGCTGACCCGGTACGTCACGGAGCTTTGTTTTCACGGCTAAACATTGTTATGCAGATGGGACCAGACGGCATTGTTGTTCGGGTAGACCTCCGCGCGCGACCATGAAGCTATTCTCATGATAATTTTCGAGGATTATTTTTCGTAATTTCTCACAGAATACGTTGAACATCCCCTTGGCCGTTTTCTACGGCTGCTTTAAAAAACGAGCATCCCTTCGCCCCTTCGCGCACACACCCCCCCTTCTCTGCTCCGCTCGCGAACCGTACTCGCGTCCCGTTCTGTCCCTTCCTTTTTTCCTATCTCCGCTCGGTGTGCACGTTTAATTTATTTACTACAAACTGCCTTATGTTCATTAGCATTTCGGATGAACGACGACTCGCGGACGGGAAAGGTAACGCGGAAAAATTTGAAGAAAAATCGCGCTCATCCGGCGCGAGGGTTGACGGTTAGCGAGGCTGACGGAAATGCACGCGCCGGCATTCTCTCTCCCTCGTCAGGCCCCGCCCCCCTCTCTTTGGTTAATTTAGCAGAAAAGCGTGCTGCTCGAATCCGTAATCGAATTTTCCGGGCGTTCTTCTCTGATTAGACACGGCGTGCTAATAGCTGCTCAAGAGGCGTTTGATTAACGCAAATAACGCCGCACTGGCGCGTTGTTTTCCGAAGACTTTAAATTTCACGCCGCTCTCCGACTGCTCTTGTCCCTTTTACCCGACGGGAACCCTTTCAACGATTCAAACCCTCTCGGAGGTTAAACGCTCGAAATTACTCGTTGGAAGCCGAGCGTTGGTATACAAGTACGACGTGTTGGTATATTAAAACCTATTTACATGCGGGCGGAGGAGGGTTGCGCGGACCAATCCACTTAAATTGTGTTCCGAGAGTTACATTCGCGTTCATCGCGTATCCCTCGTTCGCCGGTACTTCACGCCATCCTAACGAAAATCGCCCCTTTAAATTCTCTCTTCTCCATTCTCTCCTCTCGCCGCCACTATCGACGTATCTAATCATCCACGATTTCTCCATCCCCCGATAAATCTCCGAATTTCTTCCTCCAAATATCTCCATCGATAACTTCGTCATCGTCATCGTCATCGTCAATAGCGCCCTAACACGGGACGAGCAGGTGAGCCTGATCGGATCTAATAGACCCCCTCCTGCCCGTCCCAACTCGACAGTCTCTGCACTGGCGTATCTCTCCGGGGGGAAAAGCAGGGTGCAAGGGTACAGTATAGCCGGGAAAAATAATTTCGAGAAGACGATCAACGAGCTCGACGAGCTGATTTCTATCCGGAAACAAACGGCCGCGTTGGCGGGTGCCTAGCAAACGCAAAGGGACAGGGCAGGTGCAGCGAAGACACGGCGAACGACGCTGCAGCTCGCGTCGGTCTCGATTAAAGGGACGATGGCGTAATTCGGTAGGAGCGTAGCTCCAGCGGCCGATAACAGAGACGCTAAATTCGAGGATGCGCTTCCCCGACGTGTGCCATCGGGCGTTTACGTCCAGCGTTATCGCATTACCGGCGACGTATCTTCGGAAGCTCGTCGTATACCGCTCACAGGCATACGGTCTCGCGACTGATCTGGAAAAAGCCTGGTCCGCGCGGCGCACGCGCTGCGACGCGGAAGCTAGCTCGAGGACAGCGAGGGATGCCAGGCGAGCCAAGACGAGAGGCTGAGACGCGAGTTACACGCGCGACGACAATGCGAGGAAAGTTCTGTCGGAGTTTGACTCGAGCTCGATTAAAGGGGGCCGATGGGAGGCCAGGAGCGTGATAACAGAGACGTTTGACCGGGCCACGTTCCGCGCTCGATCGATGCGCGCAACCGAATGCCTTTGCTCTCCGCGCTCGCTGCGTTACGCGAATTCTTGCAGTCACGCGCGCGCGTAATTCTCCAGCGCACCCTTTGCGCCCACCCCGTCGCCATCGACGGATTTATCCGCGCGTTCCCCGATAACCTCGCCGGTCTTATCCATCCATCCTTTGCAATCCTGCGAGATTACGAAACGTAATCGAGAAACGCGTCCTACGTTCGCTTACGTACGCGCGTTGCACGGCTAGGCGCGCATGGATCCCGCGATCCTCGCTTATTTGCATGCAAATGTAAAAACGCCAGCCACCTCGTTGACTCGTATTCTTACGCGAGGTCTGCCGGCAGCCGGGGAGGAGCTCCGAAGGGATGGACCGAGGGGAGGAAGGTGGAAATTCGAGAGAGCTTTGCGATGGAAACGAAACAGGTGCGGCGGGAACACGCGGGTAATGAGAGTGGATAATGGGATTCGAACGAAATCGTGACTTCGACGAAATTCCGCTTCGGCCTGACTTCTGTCCAGCCGAATTAACGGCCGGGGCCACCGGCGAAAAGGGATAAATCGAAGGACGATGAGCCCGCGCGGGATCGTTTTGATATCGTGATTCGTTTTTGGTACGCCATCGGTCCTCTCCGCGGAATAGCTTGCCGGCTTTTTTCCACGGCAAACGAGTAGCCACCCTGGTTCGTTGCAAAGCGACCGTTAGCTGGCCGAAGTAGACTAGCCCGCTGGTCAATTTTCGTCCGTTTAACGCTCGTTAGTTGCAAACTATACGAGTATAAACCCGCGGCGTAATTGCGAGAAGAAACGTCGCGCTTTTGTTTCCGCTGGCAACGAGCGGCTCTGCGAAATTCGTAATTTACTCCGGGTCGTAGACGAAATAAAAGGGCCGAAACGACGCGTTTCGAGGCAGAGACGTGGAACAGGCGCACGGCGCCGCTTCAGGTTCGATGATCAGCGCGGAGACACGGGCCAGAAGGTGGTTCGAGGCTTTTATCGTATAGATTTCGCGGGAAAGGATCGATTACGGCGATATTTTGCCCGCGTACTGCCCTCCGCGAAATAAAAGTTGCCGTATCGACGGAGATAGCCGGGTTGGATGATATTCGAAATAAATTTCAACTTTGCCGTAATTAAAACCGACCGTTTCCGAAAGGAAAACGGATAGGAAAATACTTTGCTGCGTATCAAAGGGTGAAATGAATTTATTCCGACGACCGGCGCATCCGAGCAATTGGATTTCAGCATGGATTGATCGAGCTGTGCAAAACGAAGGCTGTTAGGCAAGAACGGAAACGCGCGCGTAAAAGTCGATGAAAATCGATGGAGCGGCGGGGGTCGGGGGTCAGCCGAGACTCTGGGATTAAAGAGAGCTTTTAAAAGCTCCACCCAGCTCGTCTCGCCCGTCAAACCTTTTTACATTTTACTATTTTACGCCGAATAATTCGGCCTTAACGTAGTTTCATCGAGCGTGAGGGGCGCGAGTGCGCGCCGCATTTCTGCAAATCGAATATCACCGTGGTTTAAATTATTACGAGGACACGGAGAGAGGCGATTCGAGGAGCGAGTCACCGGATTTGACATTTCGAGACGGTTAATCGGTCGGGCTATCTTGGTTGCAGGGGGGGCGGAGCGGAGCGGAAAGAGCGGCGAGAGCTCGACGGATAAACGAACTCGTGGCACACTCTTATCGCGACCGGTCGATCGGGGAAAAGAATACGAAAGCGGATACGAGGGCGGATACGTGGAAAGCGCGTGGGAAGAATTTTTGGCAATCTACCAGCGAACCCATTCCCCGGAGGAAAAAACGAAAGGTATAAACGGTTCGCCTCCAGCGGCAGCCTTAAAGAAAAGCAAGCGGAAACGCGATCTACCTTGTTTCGCTTTGAATCAAATCTTTCGAGGACCGTGGTCGTGGCCAGGGTCTCGGCCAATTGCGAGAAAGCGCATAAACCGTATCGCGTTTCCCGGTTCCCGATTCCCCGAGCTCGAGATCGCTTTCCTTCGAAGCCCGGGTTAAGCGCGCCGTTGGGCGCGAGTCGCGGCTAATTCGCACCGAAAGATTCGCGACTCGACGAACGAGAACCGAGGACGTAGTGGCGCGAGCGTAGCATCCGGTGGAGAAAGATGGCGGCGCTCGGTGTGGCAATATTCATCGTCGTCTTCCATTTTCGGGGCAGAAACTGCGTCACCGATAGCGAGCATTGTGCGCGAGGGGACAGGAATCGAAGGCGACAACTTTCTCGATTGTCGTATACGGTAGGTCGGCTGGCTCGCGAATTCAATACGGCCGGAGTAACGATAACGCGGGCCACGATAACTCGACAAGGTCGACGCTGGTTCAATTCGAACGGTCCCGTTCGCCAGATGCGATCACCTCGTCGCAGCTCGTACAATTTCGCCGGGAGAGATTAGACGGAAGGGAAGAGAAGAGAAGAGAAGAGAAGAGAAGAGAAGAGAAGAGAAGAGAAGACAAGAGAAGAGAAGAGAGTAGTCGGTTCGCGGTAATTGATTAGTCGGCTTCGAACTAGCAATTAACCGGTCGACCTTCCATTGTCGGATTTTCGATGCGTCAAATTTATTAGCCGACGAATCTCGTCTGGTCCCGAGCCAATGTAATTTTCCGTAGTCGCGTCGCCGTGACACGCGGGAATATTCTTGACGAATATAGAGAAGCGCGGAGGCGTGTGCGGGATAGAGGAACGAACGGATAGTACGAGCGGGTCGGCCGCGATAGTTTCGAAATACCTGGGCCGCGTTTCACCCTCTTTCTCGACCTGCCGCCCTTTCAATCATCCTCCTAGAGCTGTCTTCTAGCCGTCTTTCCCTCTTTGTCATTCCGGCTTTATCGGCTGACACTCACCGGTGCCCCGATATCGAGCTCTTCGTCCCACCCTCTGTCCTTCTCCGTTTATCTCGATCTCTCGGCCGTATTCTCGTTCGCCAGCCTCCCTCTCGCACCCTCTGATTTAGGTCGCAGCCAGCCCGCTAACTGATTGAGGGTGATTGACGCTCTGGCTGAATACCGGACAAGCCCAAAACCCATTATTTACTGCTCGGGCCTCGTACAACGTTATAATTGCCGGCAGCTATTCCACCCTGCGCTCCCTCTTCCTCTCGATTCGATTTACCCCGCCCCGGCCGGCCAATCCAACGAGTCGGCTTATCGTCCGATGCCTGCTAGATCGAACCCACCCTGGAATTCTTGTTACGATCGCTCCAACCTGCGTCCTAATTAAGCACGCTATCCACGAATTTCATTGGCTTCGCGTTCCCCGAACGTGCGGCGGCATCGAAAACGCGCCGCGGCCCGCCACGGTCAGTCGCGGCGCATCGCCGATTCCGCTGGAATTCCTTCTCTGCCGAGGTGGTCCCTTTGTGCCGGGGCCACCTATACACCGAGAAACCCCGTCCCGCGCAAACGGCCAGAGGCAGAGTTTCGCCAATCGAATCCAATTCGAACAACGCGCGTTTTCTTTCCGCCAACCTATATACCCGCTGCTACTCCGCTCTAGGTGAAACCCGTTACCGGTTTAATAGCCAGATTTCTCTGGCTCGCCGCAACTCGCCGCAGCTCCCTGTTCCGTGCACTCTCGTGCTCGCGCGCCACCGATCAACCGCCTCTGGGTATTATCCTTTTATTTCCCATTTGCTCCGCGATGGATAAACGAAACTTTGAATTTCTATCGGGCCGATCGCGGCCCGGTGGGTGGTGGTCCGCGTGCGAGAGATAGAAACGGTAACGCGGCCGAAGGAAAGTGGGCTCGAACCGAGTACGTCACGTCCGGCATACAGTTTACCTTGAGAAGGATCGATCTCGAAGGAGTTAAGTGGCTGCCGGTTCTTCCAAGAAGTATACCCATCGACTCCAGTAGGAATCACGTTCATGGCCGACCGTGCTCCATCGCGGCCTCTGTCATCTTAATCCCTGGGATCCTTTTTACACGGCTTTCTCATTCGCGTCCTCTGTGTACCCGGCTCCTTGTGGACTTTGGAGCCCAGACCAAGTCCCAGGACCACCTTCTCTCTTATCCGCTTGAATTACGGCGAGGCACGTCCGCCCCTAGTGGACGTCCTGCTCCAGGCTGGACGGCGTCCAGCTTCCACGGAAAAGGAACCTTCGGCCGAACCGTATTAAAACGAACCCGACGTACGTGAGGCTGGATCTTATGCGGACGTTAGAAAATCATCGTCCCACGGATCACTTTCGCGACTTTTATCGAACACCGCGGCATCCTTCTAGGCCCGTTTCCGCGCACGCGCCCACGCTCTCGTGCTTTTCGAATCCGATACGTTTTACGCAAACTGTTATCGTCGCTGGCCGTTATACGATGAAAACGCTTCGCTGCCTCGAACATCGCCCGCTATAATCGTATCTATATAACGTCTATCGACGGGGCGTCACGTATGACAAAGATGGTGTCGCAATCAAGCTAGAATCGATCGGCCAGTCGATAAAAGCTGCAAGGATATATATTGTCCGTAAAGATGGCAGGTACCCGGTGATCTCCGAGTGGACAATAAATGGTCAAGCGCTTTAGACACGTTCCCGTGAACACGAACTATGGGGCCTTCCGATTGTACAGGCCAGCAAGGTTTCTCTTTATTCTTCGACCAAGGGGAAGGTCGATCGGCCTGATGCCGATCACCGAACAAAGCGTTTCCCCGGCCACCAGCTTCTTCCTTCTTTTCTTCCTTCTTTTCTTCCTTCCCTCGCCTCCTCCCTCCGCCTCCTCCTGACCCCTTATTCGTTCTCCTTTTTCCAAAAGTATTCCGCGCGAAGCGTTCTCGTTTCGAAAGGACGTCGTCGCGCGCCCGGGGTAAATTCGATTTGCGAAATTTTCTTCGAAATATCTTCGTCGAAATTTCCCGCAGCAACTTCGAATTCGAATCGCGGACGAAGAGAATTACGCCTCCCGCGATGCACCCCGGTCGAACCCCGCTTTATCGAACAGCGAACGCGCGTCCCGTTTCGGCAAACTCTACTTCATTTCCATACCCGTTGTTTTTGTCCCTCGTTTGGCTCGTCGAAGTAGACAAAGTCCATCGAGAGTGCGCGCAACTTCCGCGACGTTTCTTTAAAATTCGTCGAGCGAGAGGCGTTGATTAAGCGACCTTCCTTTCCCTCATTTTCCTCCCTCTCGGCCGCCTTTCCCCGTCCGCGCTTTTCCCTCTGGGTTCCCTGCTTGTTAAGGTGCGACCTGTGTACCCGCTACGAGGGTAACGTCTCTCAAAGGAGTCCTTGGACTTGGCCGATTCCGCGCGATAACGAAATCGTTGTCCGAGTCTGCGAGATCTTACGTCCTCCGGAATCACCGAACAAACCTAATTCTTTCTCCCATCGACCCTCTAGAATCCGACACGACGGTCCACCCTTAACAGCCAGGACAACGCCCCGACGAAACGCTTCCATCGAAACGTTCAACGAGTTTTTAACGTCGTTTCACGATCCCCGTACTTTCCTCGCTCGTGTCCCGATTGGCGAACACGGAGGAACGGATGCAGGCGTTATTTCACTCGATATTCGTACCCGGGAAACAATTACCGCGCTTATTCTTCTCGCGGTTTCTTACCGTTTCCCAGATACATCTTATCTCGCCAGGCCTGAAACTAGCTGGAAACTCGAGTGCCGGTTGGCAGAGATAGCGGCGAATTGTTCGGTCCCCCGAGTGAACTAGGATGTGTATAACGGCGGTTAGAAGTTGCCAGGATGCTTCCAAAACGTCGAAGCGGGGGGAAAGCTGCGATTTCTGTTTCGACACAGCACGAAGAGAGCAGCTCCGAGTCGCGGCTGGAATTGTAAGTCGAAGCCTGCTACGATGCTGTTAGGTACTTTGAAACTTCGCCTCTCCGGGGTAGATTCAACTATCCAAATTTCGCCGACAAAGAAATAATCAACGATTATGAGCTCGGGACACGTACAGCCTCGACTTTGTCTCCGAATTCGCCTCCACCTATACGTAGTTTGCCCTCGCATAATTCGCGGCCTAATTACCTAGGTTTCCGGGGGTAACGCGCGACACGACCCGACCCGCGGCTCGAATTTCCGAAGAAATCGCTGTGCTCCCTTGCAGGGCACGTGGCGCAACTCTGTCCCGAGTCGTTGGAATTTGAACGCGCGCGCGAATATGCTAATGTACCTATGAAAAAAAAAAAAAACGAAGGGCGAATCCTCCTCGACTTTTCTCGCTTCGCGTTCTGCTTTGCCCTTTAATCGAGATACCGCCAAGTTCCACGTTGCTTTCTGATTATGAACCACGACCGTCCAAGTTGTTTCTTTACCTCGCGGGCCAAAGATATCGAACAATGACGGGAACCGGAGTTTCGCATTAAGGAAATAGGGAAAGGTAGATGGAACTTTTGAACTTTCCTCCAATTCCGAGCGTATCCTGCCGTGATTCAACCCGCGTCTTTCGCTGCTACTCATTACTCCTAGCGAACTTACAAATTGAGCACGTAAGACTGCATCGAGCAGTCCCAGGAATAATAACAATTCCACGCGCACTGCCAGACTACCCTCTTTGTTACGCGTCTTGCCGGTAATTCGCGGCGAGCGCGTTCGTTGCGAACCACCGTCCACCGTCACACACCCCGAGCAACCACCGTTCGAACCGGTGGGAAATTTATGCGGGATTTATTGGACCGCGTCCACCGAGAGATTCATTTTCCGGGCAAAGGGCAAATTGCCAAAATCGCGCGGCGGTAGAGCTCCGCGAATAATCCCGCGGTCGATCTTCGTTCCATCTTCTCGACGATCGTTTTCGCGGATTAGCGTTCACGGATTCCGGCGATCACCGATGGCCGAGGCGAGACGAGACGCGACGAGAGAGGAGAGGAGAGAGGAGGCAAGGAAGCAGCTAGATATAGCTGTGACGGTCGGTCGGACGGAAAGGATTGCTCCGAACGAGGTCGCAACGAACGATCCGACCTCTGGGGCCAGGGGAAACCTTATTATGCGTTTCTCCGGAACTGCCCGCTTTGCACGGATCCTGTAAAGTGGCGAGGGTCGCGTCAACCGAATAACCAGACCATAAACCACCAGAGGCCAAGGCAGAAGGACGGGTCGAGCGGCAGGCCGACTGCTAGAACCCGTTTACGTCACCCGTAAACCAGCGTCCTGTGGATTTCGACGAGCAAATACACTCGTGGCTACGGTGCCTCGTAAACCCGGCGAAGACGCGAGCTGACGCACCGCTTTCCCCGACGTTTGTCCGAAACGTGCATCCTCCTTCCACCTTCTTCCACCTTCCGCCTTCTTTCCGCGCCCACAACGCTCGCTTTTCAATAACATCCGTGCATGCACAGCGCCCCGTCCCGCCCAACTTTCGCGTAGCTGCATCGCCGATAAGCAGGATTAGAGGGAACCGGTAAACGGGGGGAGACAAGCTATTCCAGCCCGGACATTCGTGCACAGATGTCCCGCGAATAGAGCCGGGCAAACTATAGGCCACCGTTTCGAGCCGGTAAAACACGAGGTATGACGAAGTAACGACAGTTATTACCCGTATGACAGTGACGCGGTAATGGCATAGTGATTGACGAACGTCGAAATTTAATCGTCGCAATGCGTTCATATTTTATCGACGCTGGCCGGACGAGCGTATGAAATTTTGATTTTCGATAGTTCCGAATGCGATTCGACGTCGCGTTTCATTTTATCAAAGCGGAATTTACATACCGAACGCGCGCGGCGCGCGTGCATAGTCGCGCTGCCACCTATCGGGGGAGGGGGGCAAGGTTAAACGAGCGCGAATAAAATGAGGCGTTGAAAAAATGATTAATCCGCTCGGCGTAATACGCGCGTAGTATAACGCAGCAATTTTCCGTGCCGCTCTTTTCGGCGTTGCCCCGTTTGAAGCCCGTATCGACCGGCAGGCAAGGGACGTTCAAAAGCGTGCAGCCATTTTCTACTTCTACGAGCAAACGCGTCAATTCGCAAGCCCGCGTGCGCCACCGTGCATTTGCTAAAATTAACCGGACTATCGATCTCGGTTCCGGAGCAATTTTTAAATATCCGCGTAACTGTTTTCTCCGAGATTCGTTCAGACCGGTCCGATGATCAGATCCCGACCATCGATCTCGCGCCGAAAATAATACCTACGCGAGACACTCGTTGTCTACGGGAACGATTTCACCGTCGAAAATAACCGGAAAATAGTGAAACGGGGGTGAGGAGAGGCGGGGGTGGGGGCTCGTTATTTCGCCCTCGCGAAGAATCCGCGAAGGACCCGAGCGACACGCGGAGCTGGTTGGCTCCGGTGCCGTTGTTACCAGCGGAAATTTTCTCGAGTGTCGCCACGCTAGTCCCGTGTGTGCTCCCAGAGCGAAAGTCACGGTGCATCGCGACGGCGACGGCAGCGGCCTCGCCTCCCGTTCGAATTCACAGCCGGGAAAGTGATACGAATTTCCAAGCACGGCCAGCGTGTTAACTGCTTCAAACAGGCTGCAAATTACCGCCGTAACGACGCGGATTGTATCGCTATCGCGGATTCCGCCCGATACGGCGCCCACCTATCGCGCCAACTTCCAATTGGCTTTCTTCGCGAAACGATCGACGAAATTCACGAGGATCGCGGGCAACGCGGTTAATCCAGAGTATTCGTACACTCTTT
>NW_016912807.1:557906-594126 GCF_001483705.2 Eufriesea mexicana
TAATCCAGAGTATTCGTACCCTCTTTCTCTTTCCGGGCTGAGCTGCAACGATTTTAAACAGCGGACGTTCGTTTAACTCTTTGACTGTCGTGTGGACATTATATGCTTCGCTCAGCACGCCATGGGGTATTTTTATTATTCCAAGCATATCGTAGCGACCATCATTCCCACCCACTAGACGGATTCCAACTTCAAGGAAGTTCGAGGACTTTCTCGCGAGTTCTCGAAAAACCTCCGTTTCCTATATAAATTGTAGAGATAGGGTGGGACAACAACACGAATAATACTAAAACTATTTATTAATCCTAACAACACGTTTATACTTCGCAACACTAATACACCTCTTTTCACAACTCTTTCTCTGAACTCTCCTATACTACACGTACCGCGACCGACTCACACCCTCTCTCTCTCTCTGTCACTGACTGTGCCCACTCACGCCCTTGCATCCCTATTTAAAACCATCCATTCTATCCTCTTTCATACCTATTCTCTCTTTCCAATCACCCTTTCCCACGCACTCCTCGCAATCTTACCCTCAGCGGGTCACTCAGCCCAAACACTCAAGCGCATTCCTAAAGCCACTCGATACATTCATAAACATCCCGTTCACACGATCCTAGCGCACGATTATTCATCCTTTCGCACGCAGGATAGTCTAGATAACACTCTCATCCCGCGATACCACAATATGTATAACTTGCAGACCTCCCGATAGTTCCACTGTCTAAGGCAGGGCCTGCTAGGTAGCTATCTAGTCCACCCCCTGCATCTTACCCACTTAAAACCAAAAGCTGTATAGTTTTCGTGCTTTATGTACATAGGCAAACACGTATTCTAATATAAGATAGTACTTAGGTTTATATTATCCTAGCGATAAGCGCGGTAGATTAAGATTTTGGATCGCGAGTGCTTCACGCTGGAGCCATCGATCTCATAGTCCAACAGTAAGTCACGACACTATTTGAAAACCATGGGAAATGAATCTGTAGTTACAGAAGTAATAAAACTTTAATCGTAAATATCTCGAAAGCTATTGAGTAGCGGCGAGTATAATGGTATATATTCTTGAACTGCATGACGAAATCTACAAACCTACAAAGTTTCAATTAAATCGGTAAAGCGGAGGACTCGCAGTCTACTTGTAAGTCTTCATTTGTAATTCTTTTGTACGTTTAGGTTCTTTTCAGCATGTATATTATTGTATCTAGTTTCTGGCGCATTGAACGTATGCTAAATTGGATTAGTCTGCTAGGTAGCCTTATCTATGAGTCCCCTAGCAGGCCAAAGACGAAACGCGTCCCTTCCTTTTCCTTTCGTCCAGTCTAGCACAAACGGCACATCGAGGACTCCCCACGATATAATGACAAAATAATAATAAATTGGCGATACAAGACAGCATTCTTACCCAATGGAGCGTTTATCTTATTCGCGGTCACGGGTGATCACCGTAGCGCCTTGGTAACGGTTGACAATTGACTAATTTTCAGTCAATTTTCGTGCGTTACAATTTTTACAATTGCGAGCAGTCCAAGCTCTCTGGTAACCAATGACCACCGTGGCGTCACGGGGAAAACCTGGCAGTCAAAGTGTGTTGACTCTTTCGCAGGACTGACGACTATTTCGTATAAATCTGCGCGTAAAAGCTCGGCAGACTGCATACGGCCTGCACATCGTAGACCTAGTACGACCAATTTAGAGAATGGAAAGGAGAAGAGATCCGGGTGAAATACCTTCGTTCGTATCGAACGAGGCCAGGAAGCCTTATCTCGCGGTGAACTCTTAACGGCGATAGCTTAATAACGCAGAGGGGTAATTTAAAACTGTGTCGCGCAATGCCGGGCAAAGATACTCTTTATCTCCTGCTCCTTCGCGAGAAGCTGTCCAACCTCGAGGATACGACGCTGGAGAAGCGCTACGTCGGGTCCCCCATTAACCGTTCGAACTGGCGTGGCAGTAAAGAAGCGAGTATATCGCGGTTGCCCTAACTCTTTACCTCGAACTCGTATTAATTCGTAATCGATTGAAACGTCGCGAAGACGAGGGTGACGGATTCCGCAAAATCGGTCGGTGCAGTTTTCATCGCGACCGTGTCGCGTAAAGTTCCGGCCACGTATGGGAGAAGGAAACACACTCGGTGTATTTACAGTAATAGTAGCGTGGCACGAGTTACTTCCGGACAGCAGTACCGATGCAACCACCCCGCCCATCGGGGTGCTGCGCGCACACGTTTGGCGTGCAGGGTAGAGTTAAGTGCGAGCCGGCCAAAGCGGTCAGGTGCGAGTACAGGTGGCGGCGAAAGGGCGAGGGGGTTGCAGCAGCAGTAGCAGCAGGAGAATCGGAAGGGAGCAGAGTAAGAGCTGGAACGGTCGATTTAGAGGAAACACGCGTCCGGTGTGTCGCGTGCGGCCGCGGATATCTGATACGGGCGAAACGCGAGCGTAATTCTCTTCGACGCTGTCGCGTTATTTATAAATCGTCCTGAACTGCCGCCGGTTATTATCACCGGCCGTTACAATTTTTCACCCGCGGCTCCCTCTGCTCGAAACGTCCGCTTAACTAATTACTATTAATTTAACGGGCCGCGCGTTCGTGGCCCTCGTAATTTCCGCGCCGCGACAGCTACAGCCAGTGGATTTCGATTCCGCTTTCGAGTACACGCCGGGCCCCGAGCTCGGTACCCGTGGCCTGACAAAAAACCGGCCGAGGACGAAAAAATAGATAAGGCAAAGTGCATGCTCGTTAAACGCGCGCGATACGCGGGCGCGCCGCTCTTTTGACGCAGTCTCGCCACTTTGTTCGCGCTAACCAGTCATTACGCTCCGCTCTGCCTCCGCGTTGAGAAAAATGCGCGACAGATGCATCCGTCTTCCCTCTTTCCTTCTCCCTCTCGGCCCAGCGCCGCCACGCGCGGATTATTACGCGCGCGTTGAGTCGCTGGCCTAGAGTCGTTTCGACGGATGAGTTTTAATACTCCTCGAATGTTTCGCGTATTTCATTGGTTTCTCTTTTTATCGAAACGCAAAAATAAAAAAAAAAAAAAAAAAAAAAAAAAAAAAAAAAAAAAAAAAAAGATAAAATAAAATAAAAAGGGGGAGAAACGACGGGGGCGGGGGAAAAAGTTCACGCGTTCGCTTTTATCGCGCGCCATTCCGCAAATGCCACTGCGAACGGAATCGGCATACCCTTTATTTTTCTTTTTTTTTTTCTTCTTTTTTTTTCTCTTTTTTTCTTCCCTTTTGCCCCTCGTTCCGTTGTTTTTGAGTTACGAGCGCAGCTGTGCAGCAGCGTCGTCGCAGCGAGTGGTGGATTAGCATTAATACGGTCGCGGCAGGAACTCGTCGCAACGCGTTCTCTTCCACGATTTGTCCGCCTTTCCGTTCTAGATTTCCAGACGGAATCGGAGTTATTTACGACATCGATCCAATTAAGTTGCCCATGGCAGGTCGCGGCGGGATAGGAAAGATGCCGTGAAGATAATTGAAAGGCGAAATTAAAGGAGCCCGAATAAAACGGCGCGATTAGAGCGACGTATACGAAGTAATCCTGCCGAGCACGTAAAATCTGGTCATGACGTAAGCGGATTAAGGTATTAAGAGGTTAAAGTTGAGAAGCTACCGACTGATACGGCTCGTTCCGTCTTGTCAAATACCGCTTAGCTTAATCATAGGATGGTCGGACTCGTTACTGACGTTTCGTGTCTGCGCGCAGCAGTCTGTGCGTCGACGACGAAGAAATCGCGTCGCCCGATAATAAGAGGTCGCGTCGCGACGCCGGGCAAGTCCGAGGCCACGAACAACGGCGAAACTACGGAACGGCGGCTGACGTTGACGTACGCAGCGTAAACGAGAAATTGATCGATCGGGAAACTTTCTTGGCCAAGGAGTGCAACTAATAACGACGGGCGGGTGGTGTGCTGGTCGCCTCAAAATCTCATTACGATCCGTCCACGAGTTTGGCCAAACAGACCTGCCAGCTGGCAAAATCCTCGACGACGAGGCGAAAGGTCACGCCAAGGTGTACGCGTCGCGGTATCGACGGCCATGATCGAAATTCGGGGCAACGCTCGAGGAAGAGGCCACCCCTATTTCTCTACGTCGTCGTGGTCGTAAGGTTTCTTTGAACCGCGACGCGATAATCCGCGGAATAATTCCAGATTCCACGCGACTCTGCCAGGCTACTTTACGACGTTTCGCCGAGCAGCTTTTTAACGGCAGCCTAATTCGTTTCCGCGTTGCACTTTCGCAGCCATTGTATTTCTTCTTTCCGGGCGAGCACGTGGTTTGCCGGGGAAAAAAGTTTCGAAGAAGAAAGTGGCGTTTCACGAGAGCGCGCGAGCCTTTATTTCCTCGTGCTCTTACCTTTCGAGTGCGAGTAATCCTCTCCTATCTGCTGTCCCCGCCCTCGTCTTACCGCGCGTCTCCGCTTCGTATTTTCTCCTCGCTCTTGTCTCCATTTGCGTTCCCCGCTCGCACACCGGCTCGTGACTCTGCACCCCCTTTCCTCTTTCATCCTTTTTTCAATTTCTCCCCGCACGCGCATACGCTCGGGCGCGATCGAATTTACGCGCAACACGTACATCCACGATTGTTTCCTCGATCTCTCGCTCCTCTCCCGGTTGGCTCTCTCGATCCTTTACGAGTCGCCTCCTTCGCCGTTTCTTTCACTGTTTTCAGCTCGTCGGCTTTCTTTATCCCGCCTCGCTCGCATTTTTCCTCCCCGGTTCCTTTTACCCGTGCATTTTCTTGCATACTCGGTGAACCGGCTCGAATACATACTTATGCGACGCGCGCGTTACATACGCGCGGTCCGTGATACCTTTTTAAATATATACGTGTACGTGGGCTTTCAGCCGGAGAAACGGGCGAAACTGCGCCACGCCGCGCCACGCCGCGCCACCGCGCCGCACAACCGGAACACCCGCACTCGCCGAGGAAAATACGATTTCGCGGCGCGCCGCGACGGTTTGCCGCGCGCGTTCTTCTTCCACCGTATTTAACTCGGGCACGGCGAACCCGGTGAATGCGCGAAAACTCGCGCGACCCAGCTTTCAAACGCTCCTAATTCCAACGATCGCGACCCGGCGCCGCTTTTTCCATTCATCCGGCAGAGCCGCGATATTTATCCGCGGACTGCAGGGCGACGCGGAGCGGAGAGGAAAGGACGAGGCATCGTTTCGCAGTTTCAACGGGCCGGCAGATTTATCAGCCGCGTCGCGCGGCAAAGTATTTGCATACGTTTCGAGTGATTACTGGCTGCGTTTCAAAAAATTACGTTCGCCCGCTGATGGATAGAGCCGTTGTCGCGCGGCAGCCGCGCGATTCCGAAAGTTTTTCCCGAGCCGCGGCGAGCAACTTTGTACGCTCGCGTCGCTGCCACCCCCTCTGATCGCCCGTCGCCACCCCCTCGGTGGAGAACGGCCGTCCCTGCGTGCGGGGGATGTTCGACGGGAGAAAAGCGCGCGCGATCGCGAGATTTTTATTCGCCTGAAATCATTATCGAACGTTACCATTAATAATCACGACTCTCGTAACAACTTCCCACGGGATTCGGATCCGCCGATGAGTTTCGTTCCCTCCGTGCCTTTTTTTCCCTACCCTCAAATTCCCTCTCTGTTTTTCCGCCCTTCCTCTCTCTCTCTATGTCTCGTTGCCACGGTGATGCAACCTCGTTTAATTGCGAAACATTTCCGCCACAATACGAGGCGATGAATCAACGGTTCGCGGACTCTATTTCTGTTTAATTACAAAATATTCGCGATATCCACTTTCCATCGTGATCCCCGGCCCGTTCTTTGACACAGTCGCAATTACGCGAATTTATTATTTTTCTTGCTCGCCGTCGCATACGAAAACCCCCTTCTCGCTCTCTCTCTCTTCCTCTGTGTCGTAGAAAATATCGCTGCGCGGGACTATATACTAATCGGAAGCATGGAAGCATTCGTCGCGATTCTTCCTCTCCGTCGTTGATTCCGTTGCGAGAGACGTCCGCGTCGTTATTCGCGCTGACACGGCGCGTAACCGCGTTCATATCGTTATCCGCCGAACGGTGCAGGGTTTCGATGGGTCGCGGTCGAGATACGTGGCTCGCGGCATCGTCAGCTCTCCGAATCTGTTTAATTTCCAGCGATCGATCGCGTCGACCCGAATTAAAAGCGACGCCGGGTCGGGTCGATCGCATCGTCGGCGGAAGGCAACTTGCCTACGAAAATTTCAGCCTAAGAACGTTGCACCCGCGCAGGCACGCTGAGCACGGGAAGCGTTAATCGGGAGGAAGAGGGTCACCCCGTCGTCGAGCACCGTTTCGCGTGAACGCGTCGATTAAAGAGAAACATGCTTCGCGGCTTTATTCGCGCCTCCCGATTTACGAGCGACCGATAACGAACAGCCATTTTGCGGGTTAAGTTGCTTCGTTAGCGGCTCGTTCGACGCCGCGCGGAAGTACAAGCCGGAAGTTGTTCGCGCGTCCGACAAACTTGCCGGCGAGGGGGCGAAAAAAGGACGCGTTCGATCGCGATATCGGCCGGTGAACTTTGATCGGATACCCGCGTCATAGTTTAACGTGTCCGCGGCAGCTCTTGGACCAAGTTCGTCGGGCGTTAAGCCGAAACTCCATTAGTACGAAACGGTCGTAAAACGCCGCGCTGCTCTCTTTGCTCGCGCGGAGGCACTGCCGGTGGGTTTTGCCGGTAAACAACGCTCGAAAGAAGAGGCGAGAAGCGGGAAGCGAGGGAAAAAAGCGCGCGCGAGCAAAAAGAAATTTCGCAGAAAGGCCCGGAGGTGGGGCCGGGCGGTGGGAAAGAGGGGACGACAGAAGTACACGGGAGTCGAGGAGGATCGGAATTTGCAAACTCTGTTTCCGAAGACTGGCCGGCGCGATTCGTAGATCAGAAATCGATAGCTCTTTCCCGCCGATGCCCGTTTGCCATCGATTGAGCGAGCCGGCACCGGGATCGCACCTCGACTTATTTAACACCCAGTCGCGCTGAATTTCCCAATCGCTCGGATTCCGATCGTTCCAATTAAAAATTCGAAGCGAACGGAATTCCACGAGACAGGCAGTTCCGAATGGCCCCCGGACGACGCTCGCCCCTTCGATACCCCTTGTCGCCCCTCGCGACGCGTTTCGATCTTCGCCAACAGCTAGGAAGCCGCCATGCCCACGAGTAAGTTAGCCTCGTTGCGCGTAACTCGTCGCGAGGCATTGTTCCATGCTCGAGAGAGGCAAAGAGAGGGAGAGAGACGTAACGAGGTAACACGCGCGTGGGGCACCGACGAAGACGAGGGTGACGCGTGGCGACGACGGGGGCATGTTTCTGGACGGCTGGCACAGCCTTTGGAAAACTGGCCGTGCGTCCGAAGGACGCTACGCGGATACAGATAACTACGAGACGTTAACAGGTGCTCCAGTTTGCACGGAGCGATCTTTCCGGAAACGCTACAACGTTTCCGTACGCCGCCGGCACCGCCGCTCTACGAGCCATTACGCGTTCGTTACACGTACACCGGGCTCGTTTCTCCACGCGACGCAACCACACCTTTATTACTCTCGTCTGTGGCCCGGTCGTTTATTGTTATTGGATGCAGAAATTCGGATAAGAGCCGCTCGACATCCCCGAGGAAAGCAGATTTCGCTTTATCGGTAACGAGCTGCGATTCTTGAGAACGCTAACGCGCGGTCCGTGACCGCGGCCGCCTCCGGTTCACCGATCGCCCGCCGAGCGTCGTAATTGAAATATCGAGTACGTAATCGCGGCCGACGAGACGCTTGGTTGCTCGTTAAATAAACGCCGGCCGATTTCCACGGACTGGAATAGAGAGAACAGGGAATAGAGAACAGAGATAGGGAAATTCGACGGGGCTACTAGCACCGGCTGGCAAATTATTTTTCACCGACCCCCGTTCCTTTCTTCGCCGTCGGTTTTATATTTTCGTTGGCCTAGTATATTCCGCGGCCGAGCAAACGTTACCTCCCCGCGGTATAAATAAACGAGAGTATGCGCCGATCGCGAACGATCCCGCGAAACGATGAATCCTGGCAGAGCCAATCGGAATATCGGATGACGGCCTGAAACCGTGGACGCGTTGGAAACTCGCACGGGGTCGGATACGTTATGGATCGCGGAGAACGAGCGAGAGCGGCAGAGGGAGAGAACGAGAGAGATTATTGCGCGTTGTTCGAGAGTAAAGGGGTGGCCAGGATGTGCCGTTCAATTCGTAGGATAGTTAAGGGCACTGACGTAACTACTGCAGCTAATGAGGCATAAACAACCAGGGTGCTAGCTACTCGACCCCGCGTCCTAACCACCATCCGAAAACCCCTACCTCCGTTTTACCTAACCAACTATCCCCGTCCATTTTAGTGGCCGTCTATAGTTTAGTCACTGTTCTCGTAAACTAATAATATCGGAGCCGCAGGACGGTCCTTTCGTGTGGTCAGCCTCGAATTTATCGTTTCCGAGCTACCGAGCTATCCCGATTTACCCCGCCGTCGGATCTTACGGCCGGATCATTCCGTGGAAACTCTCCTCTTTAACTATTTCCATCCTTAACCGAGCGCGGCCCTCGAGTCGGCTTGGCTCGGTTCGCTTCGCTTCGCGGAACAACGCCTATTCTTCGTTTCCTCGTTAAAGCACGGCCCGGCGCGGCCTTCCTCCCCTCCCCTCTTCGAACCTTCCAACTTCCGGCAATACTTTTAGCCCCAGTGCAAGGGAAAGGTGCTCGATAACTGAATTATTCATAAGTTCCGTGCACCGTTACGGCTTTTATTTAATTCAAAATAACCCCGATGCGCTTCGAACGCGCAACGCGTTGCGCGACTACGTCACGGTATCGCTCCGCCGCCATCGCGATTTCCACAGCTCGCGGAAACGTTTCACCCGATACGGTATTTCAATTCCAAACTCTCCTCGGCCGTTCTTTCCCTTCTTCTTTCCACTCTTCCTGCTACGTTTCTTATCCTATCCGGACCGACAGCCGCACGGAATTCTAATCGCACGCCACACGCAACAAGTTCGCGTGAACCACTGGCCAGCCGCGAGATTTCACCGATCGAGCTACCCCCGTCGGACAACCGCCTCTCTCTCTCTCTCTCTCTCTCTGTCTCTTTCTTCTCTTTCTCGCGCTGCTTAACCAGACGGAGACGCGAATTAATATTTATAGGACGCGGAGCGACGGGTCGTTACCGCGGATCCGAGCAATCGTTGACTCGCGCCACTGCGACCGCGTGGAGGAAATCGGGCGAGGTAAGAGAGAGGCCTGGAACCAGCGCGTAAATTCGCTCGCTCGGCGACGTTGCTTCTGGCAATTAAGAGCCAGACAAATTCCCGTCTGCTCGTAAAACGTCCCGGGGAATTTTCTCGAAAGCCGTCGGTGTTTCGCGGAGCGGACACGACCGGCGTGCCGATTCCCGTGCCAGTTTCGGCCGACTTTCCCAATGACCACGGGCGCCATTCGTTGGAAGAAATCTCTCGGAGGACTTTTACTTCTTCCCGGCTAGACCAGCGCCGACTAACCTGATAAGCCCTCTCCGCCCACGTAGCGACAATTACGTAGCATCGGCGAGCTATTCGAGCTGTGTTTACTCCGAGGAGAGCACGGGAAAGTGGGGACGACGACTGGATGGGCAAGTTGGACCGGGGGTGAGATGGGATCCGGTTCGGAAAAAAAAGGGAAAGCGAGTAGCCCGGTTGCAGAGACGAAGAAAGAGTAAGAGAGAGAGAGAGAGAGAGAGGGGGGGGGGGAAGAGAAAAAAGGCAAGGGGGGCAAAGAAAGGGAGGGAAGAGGAAAGGACCGGTGTAATTCTAACGGGTTTAAGAGAGTCGTTTTTAAAGCTCGTCGACCGAGAGAATCGGTGGGTGTAGAGAAAAGCGGAAGAGGGAGAAAAAATGGGGAAAGGGGAGAAAGAGGGAGAGAGAAAAGGGAACGAGGTGGAAGAAAAGAGAGAGAGAGGTACGGACGGAAGCGTCGCGGCGAGAATGGCTGCTGGTTGGAAGAGGAGAGGGAAGCCAGGACGCGAGTGAAAGAAGAGACGGACCATCTATGGAACTACGGGGAACATCAGGCGGGTGTACTTCTTTGCGTTTCAAAGTAATTTCGTTAAACGCCCGTGGGGGAAATGTTTCCGTTGTTTAAGCGTACACCGGTTCGTTTCGTCGCTGAAAACGCTTCGCGGCCATGCCCGTGCGTCGTCGACAAAGCCGTCGGGGATGGTTCGCGGAACGATTCCGGTTCGTATTTCTTCCTCCAATGGAAACCATTCTCGCCTCTCCGCTCGGTACGCTCGTTTTATAATTCGCGTCGATAAATCCCGATAAATCGAAGATACTCCGAGTCAAGGTTCCCGTTTCGGCGCGGAGTGCAGCGCGATCGAACAGGATGTACAGTCGATCGTAATTGCTCGTCTCGAGTGCCGAACGCAGGAACGCCGTTCGATCTGCGTCGATCCAAGTTACACGCTGCCATGGTTCACCGGGGGTGCAGAGGAGGGAAGAAAATGGAGAGAAACGAGAGCAGTGGAAATGGCGGTAATAGAAGGGGGAGGGGGGAGGGACGAGTAATCGAAGAAACCAAAAGACTCGGAGTTCCCGACGAAATCCGAGCAGAGGGCCGACAGCTGTTTCCTCCGACGTCCGGTAGCAGACCGGTGTAAAAAGCCTATTCGACTTATTCCACCGATTACCATGGACCGATCAGTGTACCCGGACACGCGGAATACCGTGGACATATTTAGGAGGGGGAGGCCCGGTGCTCCTTGGCCGAGGAATCAGTCCGTGGAACGGTCGTGGAGCGAATCCGGGTCGACGCTGTTCACGCTTTCGGTAGCTTAATTTTCCTCCCGTATTCCCGATTCCCCCGGTCGGACGACTCGGTCAATAACCATCTCCGTAGAATTTCATTAGTCGTCGCTGGGCGTTTTCCACGTGCTCGACGTTCGCGTATTCCGAACGGAAATCGACGATATTCCGCGTCGTCGAATCGTGTAAATCGCTTCTTGACTCGCTTCCCGTCCTCGCAGCCAGCTGGATTTCCAACGATCGAATCGAGAGTCCGTACGGCCGTCGACCACGAATAATATCGATCATCTTCCCGACTGCATTTACTTTCGCGCTCCCATCGCCTCTCCGCGTATTTCTCTCGCCTAGCTGTTCCAAGGACGCCGAGTTTCCCGGCGAGCACGGTCCAACGGTTACTAATTTTAATCCGCCGCGGCCCTCACGCCAGTTTTCGTCCAATCGTCTCGCCCCCCCCCCCCCCCCCCCCCCCCCATGCGTACGGATGTACGTTTACCGTCGTTACGCGTTTCGGGCAAGATCCGGCGAGAAGCTTGCGCGTTTCGAGAACATTCGCGGAAGATAAACACGAACGACGGCAGTTCCGTTCACTTTTATTTACCACTCGCGGAGGGCTGTAAATCCACGCTCCGTCTGATACCTTCGTTTCCGGGCGATCGATCAAAAATATAGATTTCCGATTGGCCTATCCGTCGAACGATTTTCACGATCGAAAGACCAGTCAGTCTCGCGATGGCCCGTTTATTCTTACTCCCGCGAAAAACTCGAGGCAATCGCGGACCGTTTAATTGCCTCGTTATGCCGGCCATCGAGATCCCCGCGAGCTGTATCCGGCCCTTCGATCTCGACCATCCGGTCTGAGTAGTAGTTCCGCGCGTTTTGCCCACTCGCAATCCACGCCACGCTTCTATAAACGGGCCGAGAGAGAAGACTCCGGCGCGACAATGACGGTAAAGCGACGACGCTGG
This sequence comes from Eufriesea mexicana, assembly GCF_001483705.2. Classification (NCBI taxonomy): domain Eukaryota; kingdom Metazoa; phylum Arthropoda; class Insecta; order Hymenoptera; family Apidae; genus Eufriesea; species Eufriesea mexicana. Next base: position 569,667 of record NW_016912807.1, read on the forward strand.
TGAATGCCGGGCGTATTTTCCCCGGTCCTCTTTGTTTTCGAAACCGCGGCCGGAGAGAAGCAGCGCGTGCTCGCGACGAAGAAAACCACCCCGGAGATCGCTTACGAGATTGTCGATTTAACTGCGATCTTATCGTTTCCATCGCCGGGGAACAAAAGGAAGGCGCGATTCGAGCGTAAAAGCCAGACGCGTTCTCGCGGCGCTGCGGAACGCGCGCAAACGAGGCGGGCGATTACCGTCGCAGCCGGACAAAGATACGAGAGTAATTGGTCCGGCGGACGCATTCGCGCGTACGCCAGCGAGCACTCACGGAGCGCAGTTTGGCAGCAGAATTTTTCATTTCCGTCGATTAATTTCCACGTTGTCGGCAAAGAGACGCGCAGATTAAAAGGGTTCTCTCGATCGTTGCAATTTCGCGAGAGAAAGCAGCGACTGGGGGGAGGGGGGCTGTGACCGGGTATTCTCGCGCCAAGGTTACTCGTGGAAACGCGAAAATCCGCGATGGCCGCCGAATCGTCAAAGATCATCCCGGCACGGCCGTGTCTGAAACGCGTAAACGCGCGAGAGTCACGGCGTCGCGACGTTTACGTAACTCGACTCGATGGGAAAACGTTTTCCTCGCGGACCAACCGCTCCGCTGCGAGTTCCTCGCACCCCTCGGGCAACGCGTCTGTGCTTTTACGCGTCCCGGATCGTGACGTATTCGCGTGCCACCGGCGTGCTTTTCGCTCGATGAAAGTTTCTCCAAGCTCCGACGACGATGGCCGCCGACACAGAGAAAAACCGACGCCACTTTTTAACCGCGTGTTCGACCAAATTAATTATACCTTTGAGTCGAATGCGTTAAATACACGCGGAGAATCAACGAGCACGGACTCACCGTTCGCTCCTAAACTCGCGGGCCCTTATGTCACCCCAACCATCACCCGATCTAATCCTCGATAGACGAACAGACAATTAACTCGTATCCTTCTGAACCTTCATCTCCACCGAAATACCGGTACCTCGTATTTCTATTTTCCACATTCACCCTTAAGAATAGAGGACCCGAGTCGAGGGGACAACGGTTTACTTCTTTACGACCAGCGTCCCACGACTCGCGGACACCTGGACCTCCTAAAACACCATCCGGGTCAACCCCCTGTAAAAAAGATTAAAATTTCCCAAGGACCGACAGACAAATTGACAATTTGTTTAAACTTCCACTTCCACCGAGAACCACCGAACTCCATACGCACCCCTCCGTCCGACATGCCGCTAATAGGAAGACAGGGGAGCAGACACGTTCAAAAACCAAATCAACGGTGTAAACGTATCCACTCTTGTATCATCTCGAAATAAACTCTCGCGAAAATCTCGATTAACCAGTTTACGGTTGGAAGAGGGCGTAAACCTCGTCTGACCTCTTCTCATTTGAGGAAGGTTCGGACGGCACACTCACCTTTCGACCGATCGTTTAACGCTTCGCAAGTGCGCGTCGAGGTCCAAGTATATCGTACTACGGAATTACTCGCGATACTTGCACCCCGGAAAGTGGTGCGAAAATCGAACGAATATTCGACTCGGTCGATGGCCGTTTTGGTCTCACGCGCTTCGCTCGACTCCATCTCTCTAGGAACACGGAACAGCGGGTAGAGATAGACGAATACGCGATTGAATAAATGAGTCCGGCTGCACGTTCCTAGTGATTAGGAATCAATTAACTCGCGTTGATAATTCACGTTGAATAGCCGGAACGCAGTTACTTTTAATCGATGCCCGCCATTCTGTATCGTATCGGGGCGATAAGCACCGGCTATTTTCCCCGCTGTATCTCTGTCCCGATTGTTTCCCCGTTTCCAGATGGAGCACCGATAGCCGGCGAACGTTGATCATTCCGGAATTTTCGAGCACGTATCGCTATTTCAACCTTCTATTCCTCCGGAGCGGAGCGAAAATTTTACGGGTCGAGGGTTATTTGTATCACCCCAGGGTGCGCGATGCGATTCCCCGGCACGTGTTCCGCGACGAGCAGCTCCACGGCGAAGAATTCCGCAGCGATTGATAAATAATAATACGATAAATGCCTGCGCGACGCACCCGGTGTCGAAACGATCCTTTCGAGCGTGATCCGGCCGATGTCCGACGAGGAAACGAACCGTGCGTTGTCGCCGTTGTTATCGTCGTCTCGCGCCACCTCGCCCGTTATCATCTATTAGCCAGTAATTCGCGTTGAATCTCGCCGTCCTCTCACCCTCCCATTCCCGATAAATACGTTTACGGACCAAGCCAGAGCTGGAAACGCGGGGCCGACAAGGAACCGAGAGAGACGGGAAAGATATTTCCGACGGTATCGCTAGACGTCCGATCCATTCAGCGAACAGCGGGACAAAGAGAGGAAAGAAAAATCGTCGTCGGGTGTAAAAGGACACTCGCGAAGAGCAGGCTGTTCCGGGGTGAACGGTCAAGGAACAAGCGCGAGGCGGAAGACGCTCGAAGGGTGGATCTTTGTCCGGGACACGTATATACGTCCGCTACTCGACCGACGTAAACACCGATACGACGCGACGCGTCTTTTCCGCGTGTATTCCATCCGCGAAATTTATCGTTCGTCAAGGAAATATAAAACGCGCGAGATTACTTGGCGCAAGAGTATGCAAGAGTATGCGAATCACCGATAAGGCGGCGTGAGTGACGAGCACGTAGCAGTGATAATCGGAGTCTGGAAACGAAGGAAGGCCCACGTTTAAAAGGACAGCTCGAGGAGCGAACCGCCGAGTTCTTACGCGAGGGACGAGAGCGGCGTGTGAACATCGTGTCCAACGGAATAAAGTACACTTGGCCAACGAGTGATAGACTCGTTTCAACTCAGCCCTCGCTTCTCCACCCCTTACATTAGGAGGAATAAAATGGCCGTGGAACGAGGGCGAATCGCGTCGCGGAGGTGGTAGTTACGGCGTTAAATATTTCTGACGAAGTTGCAGGATGAATCGAAAATTGAAAGTTGGCAAACCGCGCCGCGAGAAACCCGTGTCCAACTACCCGCTCGCGAATCCCGCGAGATCGGGGGGTTGTTCCCAATGTCCGAGGAATCAGCCCACCCCGTCTCTCCACGTTCTCGCCACCTCCGCGCTCCATTATTATATTCCGCCCTTTCTCTCGCCCTTGCCTCGTGTATAAATAACGATAAAAAGATATCGACGTGGAAAAATAATTATCGTCGGAAGCAATCGCGATAGCGTGGTCCGGGCGGCTGCCGCGAGTAGGATGCAATTTAATAATAGAACCCTCTTGTACGCAATAGCGTAGGGTTTCTCCCCGTTGACAGTTCCGATCGACGTGCACCGACTCCTCGTCGTCGTGCAGATTTAATGAGACACCTGCTCCCGCAACAGAACCGAGCCTTTTAATCCGCTTTCCACCGTGTACACACTTTTTCCCCTTTTTCTTTAAAAACACGCCGACAAAGGGTGTCGCGAGATTCAATTTTAACGTCCCGTCGGGTCGACGACTCTCGATGCAGCGTCTCCTCGGGTTCGCTCCACGTCCTCCTTGTCTCCTCGACGTCGCCTAGCGCCGCGATCTCCACCCGTCGAAGTATCCGGGCGAGCGAGGAAAATTCCGATCTTCGGAATAGTTGCGCGACACCGCTAATACCATTGTTACGAACAGAGCGCAACAAATGGGCATTAAGCACCGCGGCGCGAAGTATCCATTACGCCCGGCGACGCTAGAATTTCCATTAAGAAAGTTAGTTAGGAAAATTACCAGCCCAGGTCCGAGCTGCCGAGTTTCCCTTTCCGGGGCGACTCGTCTACGACAGCAACGAGGATGGCCAGTCAGCGAAACGGTTTCTCGCGATAAAAAGACGTCCGAGGACGCGACCGGAATGAAAACGTCCCTTTGAGGCTCGTCCGGGGAGACTCGTTCAGACGTAAATCTCGTTTCGTCGGTTGTTATTCGAGGGAAACGTATCGGGGCCAGAGGGAGAAATCGTCGTTACAGGATACCGCGGCAGTCAAAACGGAGAAGCTTCGAGGGAGCTGCGCAAGACGTCGCGACGGAGATTTTCCTCGCAGCATCTTGCAATCGCGTTCCCGTAACTACGCCGGAACTGGATCCGAATAATAGCGGGGGACAGAGGGGGAGCGAGCGAATTCTCTCGGCGTTTCGGCGAGCAGGAGGAGGACGAAGAGAAAGAAGAAAGAGAAAGAAAACGGGGGCCAATAATCGTGCCGGTGATCGTAACGGTAACAAGCCGCATCCGGTTCCGTTTCGTCGGACGCGCGTAACGTTATTATAAAGGTCTGGCAGGAGCGCGGGAGCGGAACGGCCGGATGTTCCATGGAGAATAAACGGCACACGTGTTGCAGAGATTCGTCGGAAAAAGTAACCTCGCCGTTTTACGACGCGGCTCGAAGGAAGCTGTCACTGCTTCGTCGAACGGTAACGGCAATGGCGGATTTATTCCCCCGCGTCCCGTCGACATATTTCCTTCCGCTTTAATTTCAGCCGCGCGTCAATTTAGAACCGGGCCACTCGTTTCCGTTTTAACGAACGGGCCGCGCTCTGCCGGCTGCCTCGTATCGCGGATCAAACCGGCGAATGTTCGCGAGCCTCGTCAATCGCGCCGTATGGTGTGTCCTATCTGCCTTCCCATCGATATCGACTTTTCGCGCAATTCCTCGTTTCCGCCCCGGAATCCGGACTTCCACTCCAACGAGTTGTTCAAGCTAGGAAATTGCTCGTTGAGGTCGGGCCAGCTGCGTCTACGGGCACAAAGAAGGATGTCTCTGCGCGAACGAGCTTCTCTCGTCAGGGACACTTGACTTTTTGTTTCCCGATGTCCAATTTAAAAAAGAGGGAAAAGGCAGGGAAAAAGAGGAGAGGCGGTACCCCAGGGTGTCTGCGAGCGCGACGAGGACGGTACAGCCAATGGCCGGTAAAAATGTTTCTCTCGCAAACCTCGGCGATAACGGTGCACATTTTCCCCGGATCACCTTTAATTCCACGCTGGGAGACGTCTTTCACCTTCGGTCTATTACTCCCGTCTGCGCCGCTCGCCCGGCCATACTCGTCGCACTCGCGGCAACGAGCAAAAACCCCAGGATTCGTCTGTCCAGCTCGAATTCATTTCACGCGTCATAATCTTTAATTAAGGCGGGTTTTCCACGGCGCATAATACGGGATCGTTAGACGACGACGACGACGACGAAGAAGCTTCCCATCGTCCACAGAGGTGTCGACCGTTCGACGTTGTTTCGCGAAAATTCCCTCTGCCGTGCGAGTTAGCCCTTTGGACCAGAGTCGACGACTCGAGCACGGAAACACGAATGTCGGAGGAATCTGGCCGAAATCGCGCTTCCCTTCTCGCGAAGCAACGAATTCCAACGCGAGGAGGGCTTTAGAGGTGTAGCGACCATCGTACTCACCCTCGCCAAAGGATGGATTCCTACTCGAAGGAGATTCGGGGCGAATCCTCGACCAGCCCTTAAAACGCAAGTTCATACGCCACCTAAGTATCCCCGACTGAGCCAGGGTCTGCTAGAAAGCCTCAGCGACGAGTCCACTAGCAGGCCATGAACGAAACGCTCGTCCCTTCCTTTTCCTTTCGTTCCTCTACCTATTACTCTGTCATAGCGCAACGACCATGGGGATACCAACCGGCAGCACCGTAGGAACCATCGAAACAACGAAAACCTCATCGTCGCACACTCCATTGCGGGGCGATCCCCGCAGAGGATTTATCGATCGTAGGAATAAAAGATCTTTGGTCTAGATTCGACTGACGGTGATGACCACGAACGACACGAGGAGCCAGTCGAGGCGTATCTCCTCGGCAACGTGGCTCCATTAGATCCTGTCTGTGGTCGCAGTGGTCGCGGAGCTCGTTACGGCTCTGGTCACGTGACACGATGTACTCTTGGGAGCGGTGCTCGCGCGAGCTTTTCCGCGATCGCCGGGAAAACGAGCAACTTCGCGAACCATCTATCGCGGGCCGAGAGAGGGTGGCGAGACCCTTAAAGAAACGTGTCCAGCCGGAGAGAAGCGCGGTAATGGAGGAACGAGGATGGGCCGGGGGTCGGGGACGGATCAAGGGGTTTTATTATGTCCATGGCGGAGTCACGCGAGCAGCATGTACGCGAGACGTACCGCGAAGCATCGACAAAAGCGGTAAAGGACAGTTTCTGCGCTTCTGGCCGTTTCGCCGAGAAACCGGGCCAACACGGGAGAACGGTATAAAAGGTTTTATTATGCCACGGGACGAGTCGCGCGAGAGGTGACTAAGAGCGAAAATAAAACTTGCGTTACGTTTATTGTTTGACACTCGCCGCTTTGGATATAGAAATACAGCGGGAAACGAAGGATCCTTCCGTCAGACACCCTTTGCGAGCGTAGTCGAGATTGCCGGTAACGAGAGTACGCGAGAATAAAGGTTGCACGCGGAATCGAACAACCTAGTCGATGCATGATCTCTGTACCTGCCAAGGCGCTTCTGTCTGAACACGATCGAGGGGGTAGTTAGGAACGCTATCGTTCCCCGGCCATTAAATTTTCCAAAGGTAGACGAGAGCGGAGGACGAAACGCTCGACGACAAAATCGATCTGTCCAATAGCGTTTCTCATATCGGACAACCGGTCGCGCACCCGTTCCTTCGACTCGTAAATAAATTACGTTCGCTTGACATGTACCGACCGTGCGTCGCTTCTAGCGTTTCCGTTCCTCCGTGAATTCCTAGTATAAAAGGGTTCCCCCTTGTTTAAGCACGAAAACGTACGCGGTCGTTCCAAGAAGGCTTTCCCACGAGCGCGTAGATCGCGGAGGAAAAGGGGCACGGGGAAGAGGAATGGGAAAACGGTGGAGGAGAAGTAGGCGCGAATGGGAGAAAAATGGAAGCCCCGTGAAAAAGGCGAGGGAAGAGATACGAGGCAAAGTCGGTCAACTTGCTCTCGCACGTGTCGCGAGATGCTCCTTCTTTTGATCGATCATGCGTTAAGGGTGGTAGCGGCGCGTTTTCCGCACGACTTTCAAGGACGACTGATTATTTCCCGGGTGCCGTAAATGTCAACGACAACGAGGATCACGACGACCACGACGACCACGAGGAACGGGAGTTTACGGATGAAAAAGCGAGCTCTGGTGTATCGTTACGGGAGGACAAAATGGCCGGTCTTTACGCGCGATTATTTTACGCGGTCGTCGTTCCGTTAGCGTCCCGCAACAACGGCGGCACTCGTTCGCAAAGGAAACGCGAGGTTTCGATAAAATTTCACGAGTACTCGCACGCGAACGCGCGAGGGGAAACAACAAAGAGCGTACGACGAGGGTCGTTAACGGCAGTAGTAAAAGCGAGAGCAAGTCAGACAATCGGAAGGAAATATCCGTGGCCGACTCTAAAACCGGTTATTTATCGCGATCCGGTCGGAACGGGCGCGATGCATGCGCGGCACGAAGGAGCTCGGGATGATCGGTCATTCCGTCGGCGGGTGTCTTTTTATCCGGAACGTTTATGCGTCCGGATTATGGCCGGTCGAAATTGGTCTGGACGCGAATCGCGCGGCACGCGTATTTTCGATCCACGGCTTTAAATCTCCTACCCTACCCTACCCTATCCTACCCCATCCTGCCCTGCTCTACCCTATCCTGTGTCCTACCCTTCCCTTCCCCGCGGACAACGACGTTTCCGCGCGCGATTTCGATCGATAACGCAGGAATAAAACCGGAGAACCGTCGCTCGTTTCTCTCTCTCTCTCTCTCTCTCTGCTCGAGGATATGCTCGTCCAAGTGTGTCGGTCGAGTGGAACAGGATACATTAGAGAATTGCAGCCGGTTCGTCCGTCGGAAATTTAAATATCCCAGCGAACCACTCGCGCGTTTCATCTCCCTCTTAATTTCACTACGGAAGATAGAAACCGGCTCGCGAGGAGACCACCTTTCGGTCGCCCCCTTCGTCAAACTCGTCCCCAAAGTCCGCGTTCCTTCCCCGACACACCCTCCGAGTTCTCGGAAACTCGGTGCAACGTTCGACGATCGTGGGTATAAACACTGGAGAAAATCGCGTGTCGAGAAACGATAAGTCCTGCCCGACTCCCTGTATCGAGCTTCGGGTCAATCCCACTTCTCCGAGGCCCGTTTCGATGCCACTTTTCCCCCGCTGCCGTAATTTCCGCGTTCGCCACGGAAATTCGAACGCGAGATCGCAAAGGGCAGAAGGATTCGCGCGTTAATTATCGCTCAATTATTAGCTCTCACGGGGGGGGGGGGGGGGGACTATCCCCGGTGGGGGTATTTTGTATGGGCAAAGGGGTGGTTTTCTCCGTCCGTCCGCGAAGACGATAAGAACTGGCAGCGGTGTAATTGCTGGCGTGCTGGAACGCAGTAAATACGCGGCCTGGTGCAAAGGCGAGTGTGCGTCGCTGCGCGTCCCGTGGCCCCTTAAATAAAGCGATAAATTTCTGCGTCGGCGGCGGGGTAGCGCAGAGGAGCCCGTCCCCTCTGCCCTTAAGTAAAATCTTCGTCCAACTAGAGGGGAAGATTTATAGAACGTTTAAATCGGTAAATAGTTTCGCGGCGAGCAATCTATTACGACGTCGTGCCGCCTCGCGGAGAAGCAGCGGCGGCCGAACCGAGCCGAGACCCCGTATCTGCTCGATGCATCGCGGAAATTGTTCCGCTCATTAGCGAACTCGGTGTTCCACGCGGAGGCCGCGCGTAAATTCGCCACGGTGGAACGTGGACGTCCCGCGTGGAGAAGATGGACGATTGGCGGGAGGAAAAATCGACGTGGCCCAAAGGTGCGATTAGCAGAGGCGCGATGGCCGCGCCGTGTCCCTGCGGCTGCACGTTTCACCCTCGCTAATCGTTCGGCTCTCGCGACTAGCGGACGCTGTCCCGCGTCGCGGAATTAGACCAATTGGAAATTCGAGCCTGCTTCCAAGTGGCCGACGTTAAGGTTTAACGAGCTGCCGGGTCAGCCGGTCGTTTACAAATACGAAGGGCTTTATTTCGCGCTGTCATGTACCGTGCCCGGCACGCAGCGTGCAGGGATTCCTGTAAGATTAATGTTTCGGAAGATGTACAACCGTTTTCAAAGGATGATAACTCATAGGAGAGGGCGAGGGCGGAGCTGGCGTGCAAGCTGCTACTAAATTGTTCTCGCGGTGGAAAAGTGGATATGTCAACCTCCTCGTTAACCGCTAGTGGCCTTTAAATAAAGCGGTAAATCATACGTGTTTCCGGGCAAAATCTTCCCGCATCTTCCTTTCGTTCGCTTCGCCTCGCCTCATCCGCGCGTTGCAGCGTCGCCCATAAATCCGTCAGGCCGGATCTCCAGAAATCTATATCGCGCCGTTTAAAGTAGCTCCAACCCTCGAGTATTTCGGCCCGTGGCCCAACTCTCTCCTCCGCGTCGACTCGCAAAGATTTACGAGAAATTACCATTCGCGTACACCGTGTCCCGGTAACGAGCAACCGCGCCATTCTGCCGATTCCGCTGATCGATACACGCTCTCCCCGTCTTTGCTCGACGTTCCGTCGCGAAATCCAGTCCTCGGGAAGCTTCTCTGGCCGCGGAAAACTGCACCGCCAAGCGTTACACGACTCGTCCATAACGATACGAGAGAAAAATCGATATCACGCTTTCATCGAGACGGAATCGTTAAAAGTTCGCAGGAGGTACGATTAAGGAAATGGATGGAAGCTCTGTACCCTATCAAGGATACGATCTCGGATCCGTTGGAACGTCGAAGACGGAGATTAACGGGTTCGCTGATCGACGCGAGGGAATGTCGGAGAGAAAAAGTTGGGTCGTCCGCAGCGGGGGAAGCTGTTAATTATCGGAGGGAAGCGGAACAGGAGCCAACGGGAGAAACAGCTGCCAAATATCGCTGCGAATTATCCCGCACGAAATGGACGCGTACCGTTTCCGATAAGTAAGTAGGATATTCCGTTCTCGCGAAATCCCTCGCGTATTCCTCTCTTCTTTTCCTCTCGGTTCCGCTCGCGTATCCGTTGTACGCGAATCTCGCGCGCGGTCGAGTGAAAGTTTCGGTGGGTAGATTTATCCGGGTGAAAACGTAGCCGCGATTCAAAGGGAGCGCGCGGCAGGTGATTAGCCCGAATAAAGCGATAACGTATGGATTTCGCCCGGGTCGGACGCGACTCGCCGAGTAAAGTTCTAATTTCCATTGTTTCTCGCGGCGGAACCGCACAGGAAGTCGGACGAACGTGTACCATCTCGAAATGACTTCCACCGGTAGCGAATAATAGCTTTGCCGGGCGGTAGATTAAAACGCTCGCGGGTTTTGGCTGTCGTCTACGCTCCGTCATCGTTTATATAGCCGCTTCTGCCCCCGTGTATACCACTGTCTTTGTATGCGCGCCAGCTTCGCGAGTGACCTCTCTCTCTCCGCAAAAGCTGCGCTTTCGACCAACGGCGAAACTCGGGCCACGCTTGTAATGAACCGTTAGAGCACGCCAAATCCCTTTGCGTGCCGCTCTGCCTTTTCTTTAATCTCGTCACCGTCTCGCGCTCTGCTACCCTCTGCTACCCTCTCCGAAATCAACGGATTCCTCTCGGGGGACGTACACACTCGCACGCCGTATCGCCGAACGAATCAACCGACCAACGGACACACTCTGCTCGTTTAATCGCTAATGGGCACGGCTCGTGACGAGGAATGCCCATTTTCCTCGCAGCAGCCGAGTTTTCACGCGTCAACGTTGCTCGCGTTATTCCCCGAGATCGTTCAACGTCCTCGAAGATCACGCGACACCCGACAACCCAAGTTTCAGTTTTACGCGCATTACCTCGCATTACGAATTTCCGTGCCACGCGGAATTCTCTCGACTGTCTCGACAAATTTGGAAGTTGCAACGGATACGGACATCGGTAGATCGAAGTCGGTCGCGACAGAGTCGAGAGGTATGCGAGTTCCAACTGTGCTACCGTACCAGACGCAAGTTCTAGGTGCGGGTTTACCGGGGAAAATATCATCGTATCCGCGCTGGCACGTCACACCGTGTCCCGAAGCGGACGGATGAAGCGATGGCTGTCGATTCGCGGTAAATAATACGCGGTTCGAATAAATCGATGCAAAATACGCGGGATTTTCGATGGATTGGAAAAGGAGGAAAGAGGATAGCGAAGAGGGAGAGCGGAAAAGCGAGCCAATCATATTTTCGTTTAATTCTTCGAAAGCCAGACGAGTCTCATTTTGGAGCTCTGTTTGTTAAAGATCATCGGTTTGTTCGAGCAAATAAACTTCGTTAGCGTAGGCACGTATAAACGAGTAGCTTGGAATATCCGACCGACTATTTACCGGACTGGAAAACGGAGTTTATTTAAATATCGACAATATTCGTAATTGGTATAACGAGCCACGTGACGCGCTCGTAATTAAGCCGTAAAGCTTTGCCATGCCGCTGGACACGCGTTTCGCTGGCACATTTTTCCGTCTCGTCATCGAATCGTCAGGACGTGTAATTCGTGTAATGGATCTTGATGTTTAAATACACAGAATTTCCGCGCGAGACTGGCACATCACGGCTACGTCGATGCGCTGAATTTCGCTGCATCTCTAATTAGCGCTTTTCAAACGTACGTAAATATACGACGGGGCCCGATATTGCGTTTAAAATCTATCAATATCTCGGTAGCCGTAGGCCGTATTTTAATCGCGGACATTCGCCACTTCGATGCTTTGCGCCGACACACGCAGCTGCGTATAAAAGCAGGGGAAACGCTTGGGGAGCAGCTCGATACGCGCCGGTCGAAGAAGCCCGAAGACCAACGTTTAGTCGTCGCGAGATTCCATTTGCAGAGGAACGGAATATCGGGCAGATTAATCCTTCGTATTAAATTTCTGTTTAATTAGTTCGTGCATCAAGCTCGTCTGCGGAGCAGTAACTTAGTCCCGATGCTTAGACCGGCGTTTCAACTCCCCTGACATAACTCCCATCGTGTTCCCCGTACGGTTAGGTACCTCGACCCTCCCACGTTCGCTCCGGAATCGCGGACATTTTAACGAGGCTTTTCATCTACCTGTCACTGGCAAAACCGGTTGAGGCCTTCGCTACCCTTTTCCGAAAACCGACCACCTATGTTTCTCGTCGGGAACTCGCCGCTTTGTAATTACGATCCACCATTTTCGCGTTCGAGAGAGCGAGACGCGCGGCTGCCTCGCTGAAAGACCCAGCGGACAGAGGACCTCGGTAGAACGCTAATTATTATCGGTTCGACGATTCATTTCAATGGAGTTCATTAGCAGCCGCCGCTGCACGCCGATGTCCGGTCGCGGTCTGGCGCTGCCGAGGAACGGAAAAACCGGCAAAAAGATACCGTGTCGGATACCTAACCCAAACCGATCCGTGGTTATCTATCCGCCATTTCCTCCCCCGATTATTTACCGGCAGAAATCTTTCTGGGCTCCCTTTCCAGACTCTGCTCCAGCGTGATTCGTCGCAGAGTCCGGCGAGAGCGTGACGGCAAACAAGGATTCCAATTTTCCCAGTCGATTTCTTCGTCCGCGCCCCCCCCCCCCCCCCCCCAGGGGAAAAACAACGTCTAGATAGTCTCTCCCCCTCGGTCGACAACTTTCGCGAAATTCGTCTTGTCGCGCCTCTTACCTGTCACTTTCATCCCCCTTTGCCGCACGATAAGCTCGTGCGTTTAACGGAAGTGCGCGTGGTAAGCCTCCTCCCCGAGACTAAATCCACTATCGCTGGCCCACGTTACGCGGCGATGCACAGACGCGTGGAGAAAAAATGGAGAGAAAAGAGGAAAAAATGAAAGGGGGACCGTAGGGTGAGTATCCGATGCTGGACGCCTCGACGTTTCATAACTTACGATAATAAATTACGAGCAACGGGAACACGTTGATTAACGTAGATGCGCATAAACCGATACGCTGCGGCGTACCGAAGGCAGAACACAACTGCGCGAAATTACATTTTTATTTGTTCCGTATCGATTACTCTGGTATCTGCATATTAAACATTTACCCAATATCGACGTAATATTGTGCTCTCGATAATTTAATATTGCCATTTTATTAACGGCGAGTCAATATCGGCTTGCACTTGATTTTACAATATTGGACAGTTCGTGTCAACTTTCCTGCATAAATGTACCGCCGTTTACGTTTCCCTTTTCCATCTTTACCTTCCTCCCTCGTTCTTCCATTTTTAACACCCCTTTATTTCCCGATGTCGAAACCGCGCCGGGAACGGAGAGAGGGGCACGCGCGACTTTCCGCGGAATTTATTTTTCCCGATAATAAACGTTATCGAGATAATCGATCCAACGGCTGGCGGGAAAAATAAACATATCGATCCTGCCCGTGTCCATCTTCATTCGCCGTTAATCACGACTATCGTTCGGCGAATAATCAAATAACGGCTCGAACACGTGTTCGTAATGATTTTTAAAGCTTGCCAGGCCAGACTCGCGTCGAACGGTTCGAATTTATCGGTTGCGCAATTTGTTTCGCGATCGGTCACCCTATATATCGATTTACCGCGCCGTGCGGTTGTTTTTAGCGTCGATGGCTTAACGCCAAAAACCTAATCACGTCGAGCGCGTCCATGTCGTAAAAACGGCCACGCGCGCGCCCCCCGATCCACTGCCAGTGGAATAATCGAGAAAATTCCTGTATCTCCGTGATGGAGGTGGGAAAAAGCGGAAAAGAGAGAAAAGAGAAGAATATAATCTTCGATCGAGAGCGAAATAATCGTTCTAAGAGTCCCGAACAAGGTGGTGCACTCGGACAGACGCGATGAGTCGCGATGCACAGTGGAGTATTGCCGAAAAGTTTGCGAAAGTTCAATTTTTCAAGTATAAAACTACGTTTTGTTACTATGACGCGTTTGTTACGTACATTTCAATGCGTCAAAGGCCGCGTGAAATTTTGAAATATAATAACCAATTACCGAGATATGAAAAGAACCCGTATTGGGTTCAGGAACAGTTGTTCCCTCGACTCGGGATTTCGGCCTTTGAGAATGAATGCATAGAATGAACACGGCATAGATGATAGAATCGTGACGCAAAATTTGTAATTTGCTTAGACCAATGAAGATTTTTCACGTTCGATAGGTATTAAAAATACTTAATATTAATGTATCGCGAAAATGTATGCTCTAACAGCATAACTATAATTATAATTTGTAAAAAAATTATAAATCATTGTATTTATCGTTAGTAAGAAATTAATATTGTCAATGACAAATTGTTCACAACGTAAATTTATAATAAATGCGAAAAAATTAATAAATTATTGACTATTGCTCCATCTTATAACATACAAGTGTTAAAATGTACCGATAATCTGCAAAAGGTTTATAAATAATTGCACCCATTGTTCATAACAAATTAATATTGTTAGTGACAAATTGTTTACAACGTAAATTTATAATAAAAGTGAAAAAATGAATAAATTATCGGCTATTACTTGAACATACAACGTGCTCGTGTTAAAATGTACCGATAATTTGCTGAAAGTTTATAAATAATTGCAGTCATTGTTAATAACAAATTAATACTGTTATTAACAAATTGCTCGCAGCGTATATGTATAATAAAAGTGAAAAAATTAATAAATTATTGGCTATTAAAGCGGAAAAATAATAATTAATGGAATCGGAAAAGTTAGAAAATTTGCAATCGGAGTGGGGGGACTCGGCCGATCAGCGGCTATATAAGGAGCGACGCGACGCAGCAGAACTCATTTGTCGGTTCGACTTCGGAAGTGTAGCGTCTAAATTTTCGTTGTGCGCGAGGGGTAGGGATTCGAAGTGAGGATGTGGCCAGCCCCCCCACCATCACCCCACCCCATTAAACAATTTACTAATAATTATTTTCCTTTCAGCTATTAATTATTTCTTCTTTCAGATTTTAATTATTTTTTATTTTTTCAGGTATTAATTATTTTTTCTTCTTCCAGATTTTATTTTTGCGTTCCTATTTATTTTTATTTGAGAATTCGAATATCTCGTATAATATTCGAATGTCTCGTTGTTAGGTTGTTTATTTCTCATCGTTGGATTGTTCATATTTCATCGTTGGGTTATTAATAATTCATTTTTCAAGTTTAATTTGTATTGTTTTCCCTTTTCAGGTTTTAATTATTTTTCCTTTGCCAGCATTTATTTTTTCGTTTCTATTTATCTCTATTTGAGTATTCGAATATTTCGTTTCATATTCGAATGTCTCATCGTTGGGTTGTTCCATCTATTTGGTTTATCTTTGTGATTCATATTCGTTTCGTTTTCATTTTGTTTCCTCTTACTAATCCGTTTCATTTCAGGTTTACACATTTTCTTTTTAGATTTCTCTCAGGATATCATCGAGGAGGTTTAGAACTAAGTAGTTATAAGTAATCATAAGATAGATCCATAGACTATGTATCATGTGCGCGCTGTCTGTACAAAGGTAAGCTACCTAACTTGGAACGAATATATATATATATTTTCCCTTATCCCTCTCGTTTATCGAACAGAACACAATCGTTCTCGCGATAATCGCGATCTTTCGTAAGTACCGACTAGCCTGCGCGACGTACTCTCGTGTACTCGATGACTCGATGTTTCGTAAGTCATCCAAACGACTCGTTCCGACACCCATCCTCGCCACTGCCACCCTTGTCACGCATCGGTTCTAGGGTGGTCGGCGGGCTGGCACTCACCTGGAATCAATACGAGGGTCTGTCGGCCCTAGTCGTCCTGGGCACCAGCGCGTGCACGACCGGGGTATGGGCCCTGTAGCCGTGACATTGCATACGGGCCTGCGGTCAGACCCCATGGGATGATTAATTTCTCCCCCATGTGGCAGGGGCCTGCGTGACCGGCTACAGGGCCTCGCTAGGGGCCCTCGGGTTGATTTCGGGTGTTTCGTTGGTTCGTCGATCGCTCTCGTTCTCGAGTAAGTCATGGCAGGGTCTGCGGGGGCTGGATGGGCTAGGTTCGAGTCGGGAGGGTGCCGAGGCACGAAGTTGTCTTGTACACGAGAGTACGTCTCGAAGGCTAGTCGATCTTTCGAATAATCGCGAATTCGTTCGGACGCGTCGCGATTTTAACTTAGTTCTCCTTTGCTCGCGTTTTTCATATTCGATTCCCGAATTTTGTGGGAACTTGGAAATATTAGAGTCCGTTAGCGTTGCGACAGTAGAGTAATAAATTTTAGTATACCGAATCGAAGTCCCTTTGACTAGACACGAAATTTTGTAAAGTGTCGGTAGAGTCATTTTAACTTTATTCGCTCCGAGTTAGATTAGGGTGCCTTTGATACAGGTAGCGCCAGCAGGCTGCGCCACTAGGGCGCATGTCCGGGTCTCGATGCGTAGCCACGTCCACGTGGTGAGACCTGGTAATTGGTATTGTTTCCCAAAGAATCATTCTTGGGAAACGATACCAAGCTAAGAGCTACGCGCCAAAGTTGAAATATTAATTACAAATTAATCCTTAGTCATAAGTTAATTATAGATTATACGTAAGTCGGTAATAAGTTAGTAATAAGTTTGAGACACGCCCTATCCCTTGGAAATTTTCGATATTCCTTCCCTCTAATACCTTTTCTTCTTTTACATTCGACATGGAATTGGTAATGGTCAATCTGCAAACTCCAGAGAGAAGCAATTTTTGCGCAAACGAAAATACGTGTTCGTATTTTGGTCAGCTTTTCGGTGAAATTCGCCCGTGCGACGCGGCCTGGCGTACTCGCGGTAACGTGCTCAAGGAGCAAGTGGAACACGGCCCGTCTCGGCCAGGCAGCACTACCGCTTCTGTTCCACTGATACTCCGAGACGCGTAAGTGGATCGTTGCCAAACTTCGGATGCATCCGGTGATCGAAACAAACAAAAGCTCTAAAATTCGAGTGGCTCGTCGTCGTGGATGTAAAACCATACCCCTCGACGTGTTACGTTTCGCGGAGGGAGTCGCGGGAAACGACGAAACTGGAGTAAACGGGGCGACGACGAGGGATGAAAAGAAAAAAGAAAAAGAAAAAAGGAAAAGGAAAAAAAAAAGCGAAAAAGGTACACAGAGACCGTTAAAAGAACGCCAAACTCATCCACGATTTAACCGTTTCTCCCGAAGCAACGGGGCATTAAGTGGTGGCGAACGGTGAATACCGGGCGAGGCAGACGCGGCCAGAGGTAAAACGCGCGCGAAAATATTACACCCCTTCCACTCGCGGCCGCCGCGGCAGAAAAATTAATGACCCGCTCTTTATTACGCAGATGTGTTTTCTCCATAAATTACGATTTCAATAAAAGTAGCGGTCGTGTCGAATCGAGTGTACGGACGCTAATGGCTGTTCCGTTATGGCCCTGGATTATTATTGCCGAGCGAGCGCGTGGCGAAATCATCATGGGAAATTGTCGCGATCCCTGTTCCACCTCCTCCATCGTTCC
The DNA here is from genome assembly GCF_001483705.2 of Eufriesea mexicana. Classification (NCBI taxonomy): domain Eukaryota; kingdom Metazoa; phylum Arthropoda; class Insecta; order Hymenoptera; family Apidae; genus Eufriesea; species Eufriesea mexicana. The sequence goes on from NW_016912807.1 coordinate 587,056, forward strand.
ACGACGATTACCCATCGTTGTCTCCGAGGTGGTTAGCCAAGCAACCGCCGAGAGTATTCACGAATCTCCGCTGCGAGACGATCGGCACGCTTCGTCGCGGTAAATGATTTACGAGGCAAGGACTCGCGCTCGAGAGGGCAAAGATACGGCGAAATATTTTCCAGCCAACGGATCGTTATCGGCAAAACAACGGAGCTATAAACGTCCCAAACATCGTAATTTACTAGGATATCCCGTGTTCCGTAGCACTACGCGCGGTAACCAAGACCTCTCTGCGAGCTGTGCGCGGCGCGCGGCAGAAAGCGCGAAACTAAATAAACATCGAGCCAGTATTTTACTACGCCAACATTTTATCCACGTTTCTCGCACTTTTTGCCTCTTCGTCAACCTGTTTTCCTTCCTACCTTTCTCCGTTGCCCACGCTTTGTCCCCTTTGTGTCGGGGCAAAGAGTCTCGCGTTGTTTCCATTCTCCCCGACCGTTTCTCCAAGCTGGCCAAAGCGAGCGCGACCAGCAGCCGCGCGAGGCGTTGATTTTAAAGGAAAATTATCCCACGCTCCGTCTTAATATCGTATTTCGGCAGCAATTTTCCCAGTAAACTCGATACCACGAAGAACCTAGCGATACCCCGGGCTACGTCAGGGATAAAGATACCCTTCTCTTCGTCCTGTCACCCTCTTTCTCCAACTGACTCGCGAGAAATCGGCCACGCGAGGGGAGAGTAACGATGCTCGTGAATGAATTTTCAGAGAGCGAGAGAGACAGAGAGCGAGTGGGGAGACGTTTTAATAAAATTAGTTAGCAAGTTTGGCCAATAAGGTGGCGATGAACGACGCGGTTGCCTATAGGTGGTGTTTGCGCTGCACCGATGGTGATAATATTGCGGGAACGGGGGCTGGTGTTGGCTGCTGACGCGAAAATACGGGGCTACTCGAGCTGGCAAGTTTCCTGATTAAACCTGTTAATTCGTAATTAAACGGAACCCACGAGGCAAACGGAGCTATCCCTTGGATTCGTACAATGGACGACACGCGACCTGTTCCCTAACTTTCCGCACCGAGATAATATCCGCGGCCGTGTTTCCGCCGGCCAATCTTCCCCCGTCTCTCCCGATCGCGTATTTCTTCGCGCGAAAATGCCCGGTCCTGGCCGGGAACGCGAGGTCCAACGGTGGTTTCGCGGTCGCGTTCGCCATTGGTCGGATCGTTCCTGTTTCGTCCCCTTTGACGACGCGCGTGATTGTAACGCGATAATATTTTCCCGCCGTGGCACGAATACTCACCGCAAACACCGGTATTTGCGTAACCCACGTTATACCCGTGTTGACGGCGAGTGGATGTATTTCTTCGCTTGCCGCCCTGCTCCTCCTCTTCCTTTTTCCCGCTTTTTTAAAAGCAAACGTTAAGCGAGAAAACAGTTTTCTTTGAATATACACGAGCCCGTACCGCGGATCTAGTGGATCAATGGCGAATCGCCGGGCAGGGGAAAGAGAAAAATAGAGGGAGAGGGCAGGAGCGAGAAGTTTTTCACGGCGAGAGCGCGCCAACGACTCCGGTGAACGTAATCTATAATGAGAAAATGTCAGGTAGCATAACAAGAAAACGTCGGGCTGTGTAATCGGAAAACGGTTTTCAATGGCCGCGTTGGTACCGCTGTAAACGGGGGAAGGACGTTTACGGGTCCGGCACGTATTGGAATTCCGGATTCGAGATTGAAAAGCGACGCGCGAGGAGATTCTTGAGAGACGACGCTGTGCCGAACCAGTTCCATTCCGCGCTGAATTATCGACGCGAGCGTCGTTCGTGGAGATGCTTAAAAGAAATAGACGCGTTTGTACATGGAACGCGACACCTCCACCCGGCTCCAGCTGCCCCGATGGAGGAAGCAGCACCGGCCACGATTAGGTAATTCAGAGACGAGGAGGAAAGTTCGATCGAACGTAATCACTCGTAACGAAGATAAATGACTCGCTTATCTCCTCTTATCCACTTTTTTCCCTTTCTCCTAGCACAAGTTGCCGACGATACTCGAACGATATTTCTCCGGGAAGCGTCATATTCTTAGGCCAATTCTCCTCTCGCCGGGAAGCTGGCAAACAAGCGGCAGGCGAGCGATACATCACGGAGCCAGATTTAAAGCCGGACGCGAGATTCGGTCGTTGGCTGGCACGGACACGCGAAATGCGAATGCGATAGGAAAAATGTATAAAGTGGCCGAGAGGGGGCAGAGGGGCGGCAGGGATGCTTGCTACATAGGAAACGTGCTACGTGTGCAAAGCAGGATCTCGAAGGGGCAGGACCCGAAAACGACTGCCGTCGTGACAAAACGGGATCGCTCGCGTTCCTTTCACGACTCCTATCCGGGAAACAGAGAGGCGATCCTTCAAAGTAGGCGGAGGCAGGTACTGCGTCTCGAAATCGACGACGTCTCCGCGAAATCCGGGGCACATTGATTACGCCAACCGAGGCAGGCAATTCTGAATAATCGCGCCACGCCGTCGAGCCTAGCGCGGAGGAAAACTTATCCATCCGTTCATTCCTTACGCCATCCCAATCATCGCCCGATCTAGTCCTCGACAAAGGCTCGCAAATCCTCCATAGACGGACAGACAATTAACACGCATTCTTCTGTACCTTCACCTCCATCCACAGACCCGAACCTCATATACTATTCCCTGCCTTCGCTCCTGAAGACAGAAGACCCGAGTCGAGGAGACAACGGTTTACTTCTTTACGTCGCGGACACCCGGACCTCCTGAAACACCACTCGAGCCAGTCTTAGTAGAAATCGCAAACCCTCCATAAACGAACAGACAATTAGTCAAATGTATTCAAACCTTCGTGCCTCGTATTCCTATTTTCCTCATTCACCCTCAAACACCCAAGATCCGAGTCGAGGGGTTTGTTCCCTTACGACCAGCGTCCCAAGACTCGCGGACACCTGGACCTCCTAAAATACCATCCGAGTTGACCCCCTATGAGAAAGATTAAAATTTCTCAAGGACCGAAAAACAAATTGACAATTTGTTTATACTTCCACTTTCACCGAGGACCCACCGAACTCCATACGCACCCCTCCAACCGACAGGGGGGCAGACGCGTTCAGAAACCAGAGCAACGCTGCAAACGTAACCACCCTTGTATCATCTCGAAATAAACTCTCGCGAAAATCTCGATTAACCAGTTTACGTTTGTAAGAGGACGTAAACCTCGTTCGACCACTTCCCGTTTAAGAGAGGTTCGGACGAAACACCATAGTGTCGATTAATATCGAGGATTATTCGGCGAAACTTGCACAGCGGCGCGTCGTCGCGGAAACAATCGGTCGGACGATGGAGCCACTTTATATTCTAAATAGAAAATTCAAAGGCGAGAGAATATCGAGGGAAATCGATAATCGACTGACCGAGGTCCGGTTAGATTTAGCCCGTGCCTCGCAGCGGGTTGTCGGTGTTTCGCGCGCGATTATTTTTCTACCGTGAAAACGTCGAACGTCGGCCAGGGAACTCGCGATGCAGAATAATTCGCCGAAATTGCCCTCTAGCGGAATGTTTCCGGTGCGCCCTGTTCCCGCGAAGCTCGTCGAATCCGGGCGAACCGCTTTCGACGACGACTTTCCGACGATCTTACGAATTTTTACGACGGATCGCGGTTCCAGAGCGAGTCTTCGAACCTAGCGGGCGGTAACGGATAGAGTGACGTACGATATTCTCGGGAAAGAAAGAAAAAAGGGGGAAGAAAAACGGTCGCGATCCAATCTGGGAAACAGCGACGCGAGTTGCACGGCAGCGAGTACGAGAGTACGTTGAAACGAACTGGTAATTGCCGTATTATGTAGTTCCCACTGCTCAAGATTACAAGGCACGCGAGCTTTAAGCTCGGCAGTAATGTCGGCGTTCAGAGCTGGACTAAGGGCACGTGCGACTTAAACGGTGGCACGGGACCTCAAATTATACGGACGTGGCATTACAGTCTTAAATTTCGCTCGGTTGAAACCACGCCGAATTTTACGTCCGTTCGTTTCGCCTACTTTTCTCCCCTTTCGAAGCACCGGACGGGGAGAAATAATTTCTCCACCGGAACTAGACCTAGCGGTCGTCGCCAGGACGAATTCGTTAGATCGTGTCTCGATTCGGCAATCGAGAGAAAAAGAGAGGGAGGAAGGTAAGAATGGAGGAAGCTTCTTCCGTGGGACAAAAACACTGTGGCAGAGTTCGGGGCACGGGGTGAGAAATCCGGTGAGCGAAGAGCGAGGCGCGTACGAGCTCGGCGAGCTTCTAAAATATTCGAGTCGCCGGTACGTTGAACGTACACAGAGCCGGGACAAAAGAGGGGTGGAGACTAGGAGGCAAAAGTACTCGGAGTGCTCTCACGTGAGACAACAAGGTTGACGGAACGCGCGTGCATTTACGTCCGGGGTTGCTCGAGCAAGCACGAGCACGACAGAGACACGAGGACGCGAGGAGAGAAAGAAAGGGTTGGCGCGGTGGGAGAGATTAACGAGTGCAAGGGATAATTGCCGGGACACGCAAAACGCCGAGCCACTCGAGCCGATCTTCAGAACGTGGAAAGGGAAAGAAAGGTAGCAGGGTGAAGGAAGGCGAGAGTCAAGAGGGGCGAAAGAGGCGGAGATGCCGGGGCTACGCAACAGACGGAGAGCCAACAAGAAGAAGCGGGACTCGGTGGGGGCAATAGAAAGGTCGTTACGCCGTGGAAAAGTGGTGACAATGCCTCGATTTTAAATCTAGAGACGGAGAGAAATACGCGGTGGGACTCTAGCGGAAACACCGATAGAGCGACGAAGAGGGTGAAAAAGGGGTGTGCAGGGGCGGAGGGATGCAGAAGAGGGTAAGATCAACGAGGGGAAACGGAGAGAGAGAGAGAGAGAGAGAGAGAGAGAGAGAGAGAGAGAGAGAGAGTGGTGAGAGCTCGGACGTAGATTCGTCTATTCGTCCGTCCGTACGTTCGCCACCACCGTCGTCGTCTGTGTTTTGTAAAATTCAAGGAGTTCTTGGCGAAGGGATGGCGCGCTACCGAGGATGGGAAATGAAAAGCGAGGACAGGGATTCTTTAGCTGGCCGTGTATGCAGCAGTACCGTAGGAAGAATCTTTGTGTCTAAGTGTCTCTTTAAATTCAACGTTAATTACGCAGACACCGGCTACCCGAGCCATCTTTTTTTCCTTCTTCCTCTTCTTCTCCTTCCTCTCCTTTCTCTACTCCCTCTACGACGACTCGGTCGAAACCGTTGTCGCTCTCGACTCTCCGCATTATCGCGCCAAGGGACCGAGATTCGACGTCGCGATTCGTCTTAATCCGCTTCGACAGGTGTAAATAATTCTCCGCGCTATCCCCGTCTGGAATCTCTGCTCGCCTTGGGCACGCGCCACTGTATCGCTTCCGCCGACGAATAGCTCTACCCCTGGCAAACTTACCCCGCTCGTGCGAACCGCGAACGAAGGCACTCCAAATATCCTACCCGCCTACGTTACGACCACGATAATCCCGTGATCGCCAGCCATGCCACCCGGACGACCTCTCGCGACCTCCCAACATACTTGACCACCCAGATAACGACCTGGATAACGACCTGGGTAACGACTCGGATAACTTGTCCATAATCGCGATGCGTCCTCGAGTGCGTGCGACGCGATCTCCGTCTCTCCTTATCGACAACCCACCACCGATGTCTCCGTCGCGCTATGTCCTGTTCGATCTACTGCCGCGTGCTCGAGCGTTGTTCCTCCGCCCGAGTAGGAAGAATCAGAGAGCAACTCGATGGCCGAGCACTGTTCCAAGTTTAACCATCCGCTTTAGGACAGACCTGTGTACGTTAAAGCGAGAGGAGACGGGGGTATACGTGTAAACATCGGTCTGAATACCAGAGTCGGCTGGTAAATAGATACGAAGCCCTAACACAGAGGGGCGGTGAGCGGCACAAGCGCGTCCACTGGCAGGAGATATACATAAACGGAGCTGGCTAGCCCTGCTGTACTCCATGGCGTCCTCGCGCACCACGATAAGTGTGTAGCCCGGGCTGCGCGCGCGAACAAGCGGCCCACGCGTGCATAAATAGACACGCGCCTATACGGATACGTTCGTCGGTACACGCACTATCGGGGCGTACGTGTGCGCGTGGCCACGTTTCGCTTAGGGAGAATAGCGATCGTGGTCCTCGAGCGGTAAATCAGGGATTTCGGATGGTACGTGCGCGTCCTGAAACGTGGCCGATCGCTACTCGTGTCTCCGAACCAATCCCGGCTACAATTTTCGCCCGAGCCGAGCACGCGTGTTCGTTCGTAAGACGTATCGGTGTGTTAGCGGGCCGACGAAGCGCGAATCCGCTCGCGATCGTGACAAGAGATAGAGAGAGAGAGAGAGAGAGAGAGAGAGAGGGCAGGGGGACACGCGTTCCTTCGGACACGGCGGAGCCGGAAGTGGCGCGACGACGCCTTCTATGGGCGCAATTAAAAATGCAAAGGTCGCTTAATTCCAGCCGCAGCGGGGATCGCGGTATTATTCGCGAGTGGGCGAGTGGCTGTTTCTCTTTTGCCAACTTTCCGTAAATAAGCTCGCGCATGGAGGAATAGGTAAACTTCGGGGCTAGAACGAAAAACAACTCTCCTCCCTGCGGAAACGAGCCACGCTGGCGAGACCCTTTACTCGAGATGCGTGAAATTCGTAGTAAGGTTTTGCGGCTCGACTTCCCGCAGCCCGCAGTGGGACGGTGAAGTTAAACGGAACTGGAAGCGTCGTACAAACGAACGAAATCAAATCTAGGCCAGAGGCTTTCCGTGTGTCTCACCTGTGCCGAGCGTCCTTTCTCTCTCTCTCTCTCTCTCTCTCTCTCTCTCTCTCTCTCGGAGGACGTGTACGTGAAAAGAGGTTCGCCGCGAGACGATTTTATCGTAATTACTCGGGGAAAAGCGATGCAGGCTCGTTGTTCGACGGAGCGTGGGCGAAAACAATTAACGCGATCCATGTTAATTCGCGGTCTCGACTTCGCTGTCTTCCAACGAAACCTTTAATTGGACGCGGCAAATAAATAAGAAGGTCGGTACCGGGTTGGTTACTT
>NW_016912807.1:594888-608256 GCF_001483705.2 Eufriesea mexicana
GGAAAGAGCCCAGAGGGAATCGAGAGCAACGCGAATCTGGCCGTTTCAATTTCAACGAGTTCGCCTGAACAAATATTCTTAGATAAAGAGAGCTCCGAGCTGTCTGCACGAACGAGCCTGAATGCCTAATGGCGTCGGAGTATCCGAGTAACTATCTGCCGTCTCCTTTGCGAGACTCGCTGCGTGCGAGCTTATACATCGAATCACGGGCCCAGGGATCTGCGCGACACAGAAATCCAATATCGAACCGCTTCTCGTCCGTCACCGTACACCTTGAAATAACACAGATTGCGGCCCGTTTAGCCTCTTCCGCCTTTTCCCCGGACAAATTTCCATCTTTAACCTTCGTCCTCTCGCCCCGATTCCATCACATCCGAGGGACTTAACCCTTATGGAATAAAAACACGAAACGTGGAATAATCGAAGAAAACTTTTAAACTTTCACTGGGAACTGGGAACAGACTCTGGGATCGCTCGAGAGGAGGCAGAATGGCACTCGCGTCGCGTCGCCCCGACGATTCCACGCGTCGATTCCTCGTGGAAACCGACGAGTTTCGTTTCTAGAGATACGTTCATATTCGAAGGTTGGATGGAAAATAATTCGGCGAAGGCAACGCCTGAAAAGCCGAATCCTGCGGCGGAAAAATAAGGCGAGAGCGTGGAGCAGGCTAGTTTGGCTGGCGTTCGCCTCGGTTTCGAGAAAATCGAATTTTCGCGCGAACGTGCGAAATCGATAAACTGATTTTACGAGGAGTTTAGCAGGAAACTGGGTCGACCGTATCTAAACAGTCCCCCGACGCTTTGCGACTCCGTATTTAATTCAATATTTAATCGACGGATCTTGTGTATTCGAATCGCACGCTGTTTGATTATTTCGCGGCCTCGACCACCCTCGCCTTACCCTCTCTGCGCGTACGTCCATCGCTCGATCAGCGATTTCATCCGTGGCTTCTCCTCGCTTTTAGACTAACGAACGCTATCTCCTGGGAATCGTCTCTGTCCGTTTCTACGGAGAATTTAATCGAAGAAATGCGAGGGAATTTCGTCGCGCGACGAGCACGAGATTTTCGGCGATACGAGATACAAGGGTGGACAGGAGAAACGCGGGGGCGAAAGGGGGTGAAAGGGGGCGAGAGCGACAGAGAACGGGACGTTTGGAGCGGAATTCGCGAGAGATTCGGATATTCGATAGACGCGTAATAAAATGACGGAATACGCGAAGCGCGAAAAGAATTTTGCCAAGGGTAAGATTTGCCAAGGTTTTAATAAATTTCGCGCATCGCTCGAGAGAGGAAGAGTGACGGGGGTGCGTTCATCGATTACCGGAACTTTGTCTGTATATTCACGGCGAGCCTAGACTCGCATATAAAACGGGTGATTTATCTTTAGCCCGGTTTTCTAACGAGTTGCACGATCTCGTCTTACGGTAGACGCCGGATGGCGAAACTTGCAGCAAACTCCCGCTACTTATTTATCGATTATTTTCCCTTCCGCCGGCGCGGCTGTGCCACGCGTAATCCCATCAAATTATTCCGGCGTGAAAAATTTATTTCGCGATTAACTCGCGACGGGGTAGCGCGTTCCTCCGGTCGCGGGAACGATCATTTATCCGATCGTTGTTTCCCGTTAGCGAGAAAGTCAAGATAAATATTTCCCATGACGGGGACGGGCTCGGTTCGTTCGATAGACGGGGGGCGCATTTCGTAATAAAGCCGGAACAGTGGCCGGTAGATTCTTCGGCTATTGTGACGAACGTCTTTGCGGAATTCGTGTCCTTTTGAAACTGCCTCAAAGAAGCCACGTTGGATGCCTTTCACGAACCAGGCGTATTAATTTTGTCGTGACTCGACGAGAGTCATAGCCGGGGACTCGCAGTTCGAGAAAAGGGAACGAGATCACTGGCGAGATTATTATTCGCGAAAGAAAGGAACCCTTCCTACCGTCGCTCTTTCATTGGACGGTAATTTTTATCCTTCTGCGACGGTATACCTCTCGAAACGAGGCTATCTTCGACACTACCCGAAAACTATTCAGCCTCGCGAACAAAGGATCTCCTCTCCGCGACTGCCACTACTTCGCGCGATTGTACGCGGCCACGGAGCAGAGAGAGAGTACAGCGTACGTAGTCGCGGTAACGATTCTCGCTATCCACGAATCGTGCCTCGCAATCGATACAGCATCCCCACTCCCCCCCTTCCCCCGATCGCGGTGGGTTGCAAGGAAAATCGAGATCGGGAAATATTTTTTTCGCCGGTTGACGAGGTCGGAAAGAGGATTACGCGCGGAAGACGGCGAAGCATAAATTCGAGAGGCGGCAAGACGGTTGACGGTTCCCTGGCTTTTTCTAATCGCATTGAAACGCCGGTCGATCGCACTTAATCCACGATTAAACTCCGCTTCAGGCGCCATTAAGCCGGAACCAAAGGACACCGGAATCCGGCATTGGGATATCGGCGAGATAGACGCGCGATCGATTCTCCGTTTAAGCCGGGCCTTGACTCTTCGGCCATTCACCGATCGTCCTCGCTGCGAGTGCTCCTCCTGTGCTCTAGCTCCGGCTCCAGCTCCAGCTCCGACTCCAGTTCCGGTACTCCTCCTGCTTCTCTACTCGTGCACGGGATAAACGCGGGCTTTACCACTGTCAGCCCGTCGCGTTCCACTCCACGCACGGTTTGTAACCTAACGTATCCCAGATTCCACGGTCTCGCGACACACGAGATATCGGTGGACGCGCCGAAACAGATCCCGGATTAGACGAAAACTGATCTACGGGGAACACCGCGCAGCGCCAGAGAGGAGAGATTTGATTGAGAACGGAAACGCGAAAAAAAGCGGAAAAAGGAGAAGGAAAAAAGAGAAAAGCGGAAATCCAGCGCCGTGTTCCCTTTTTTTTATCCTCTCTCGTTTTATTTCCCGCCTCCCTGCCCATCTCGCCCGTCCCATCACCCTTCCCGTCTGCCTGTAATCGTAACTATCCGCGTCGGACAAGACCCGACGAGAATCGACGCTCGATCAGTTTCCAAGTTTCATCGCGCGAAACTGGGCCAACTTGATTCAAACGGAATTAAAGCGAGCCGGAGTTTTCGATAAACGATTGTATCCGGCGCAGGTAACAACCGCGGCGCAACTAGCAACTCCGAGTGAAAGGGTTAAACCGTTGATTCGATCGCACGGTTTTTCCCTCCGCCGAGCACGTACAACGCGCGTCAGATTTTACGATCTCGCTACCTCGCCGCCATCAACGGGGTAATTTCCATGAAATATAGTCCGCGCGAGGATTCCACGTAGAAACGTGCGCGTTCCTCGCGGTCGATCCGACTACCAAGGACTATCGCGCGCGCGGATCCGCTCCGTCCGCGAAAGCTGCCTCGGACGAGGCCGTTCAAGATTCGTCGATCGACGGAGGCACGTACGATACCAGGTAAGACGAGATCGTGAACGCCCTCGAGGGCCCGCAGTGTGGCAGCCGGCATCGGTTCGATGAAATTCCGGAATGAAACACGGGCGAGCTTCATATTCAGCTCGGCCGGTCGTTACTACGAGTTGGTTTACGAGCTCGAGGACGCATTAATTCGTTTCGGTGGACGGTTTTGGGCCGATTCCCTTTGCAACGGGGACAAGACGAGAGTGCTGGACTTTGCTCGATTAGGCGTGGCACCGTGTCGTGCCGCGATCGCGTGCGCTCGTCGAAAGCGTGTACCGCGACGTTACACCGGGCGTAAAAATATGTTAAACATCTTTATGCCTCTGCACGTCCGCCGTATATACCTCGCGCGCCTCGCGCCGATTCTTTCCCCGTGTACACGCACACCTCTGGGCCGCTCGGGTGCGCGTCGAATACGAGGAAATAAAATTTATCGAAACGCGATCAGTCTGCTCGCGCGATAAAGTAGAAACGCGTAATACCGCTTCTGCCCGTGTTTCATTGCCCGGCCGGACGAAACTACCGTAGCCGCTTTACATTGTAAATAGATTATGTACATAAACTGCAGCATGTACGGATTTCGCTCGTATTTTTTCAAGCAATTATCGTGCTATTTGATTTCCCGCCGACGTTCGCCGGCAGCGGGCGCAATGCACCGTCAAATATTACCGGGTTACGTTACTCGCGTCAAACCGTTCACCGCTACGGCGCAAAAACTTTCAACGGCGAATAAAAGCGTTCGCAGCGTCGGGAAAAATCGAGCGAGCCGCGAGCGTGTTGCACGCGCCGCCCGGAATCCGTGATTCGAGCGTTCTTAACGACAGATTCAAGGAGCCGACAAAGCCGATCGACCAAACGATCGATTATCGATCGCGCGACGCCTCGTTCCGCGGACGACGCCGTGTCGTCGCGACGCGCGATCCCATCGATCGCGTGCTCGCTACTCCGGTCACGTGCACTCGAAGAAAGGGAAACGCGGAAAAAAACGAAACATCCAGCGAATATTGTTCGCTTCGAGCGTTTCGAGCACGGTATCGATGATTCCCCGCGAGAGCGAGAGAACGCACCGGGGCTGCGAGGGAGAGAGAGAGAGAGAGAGAGAGAGAGAGAGGGAGGGAAGGTAGAGAATGGTAGCAACGAGGTGTTAATATCGGCAATACCGATGGTCCAATTGAAATTACAAACGATCGCTAAGAGAGGTTAATAACAACGGTTATAATTCTCGCGTGTGCGCCCTCTCTCTCTCCCTCTCTCGCCCTTATGGCGTAATTAAAGCCTGATAACGAATCGAATCGATGGCACTCGAACGAAGGAATCGCGAGTGCCGCGGGTGGATCGGTTTCACGGGATTCGTTATACCACCGCGACCCTCCTTTTCATCCCCCTCGCGCAAATATTAATTCTTTCCGATCGAGGAACTCCGCCCTCCGCCACCATCTCCGTTCGATCCGTCCATTTCGTCTTACCGCGGAGATCCCAGCCGACGAGCGATTTCTTGGCATTTCAATTACAAATTAAGCGTTCAGCTCGTTCCAAGGGTTCCGATGGAGGCTGCCGGAGCCCGATCCATTGCGCGATCCCTCCTCTGTGTGCCGGCACGAGCACCGGCAAGGGGATGAATTTTTAAAAAGCTCCAGGGAAACGGCCGAGTGATTTGAAAGTTTTGGGGACGACGAGCAGAAAAGTTTTCAAAGGGTGGAGACGGAGAAAAAACGGGGGAGCGTGGCCATGGGGAGGGTTAGGTGGAGAGAAAAAAAGGGGGGCAGGGTGAGGAGAGAGGAGAACGGGGAAAAGAGGTTACGCGGCGATGGGGGCGCGGATGCAGAGACACGGAGTGCCTCGAAATTGGACCGGTTGCCCGCGACACCTTCGGTTTCGAGGATACCGGTTATATCGAGTCGCTTTACCACCGGGGAGAATAATAAGAGCGAGGAAACGGAAAGTTTGCCGCCGACGCGGCGAGTTTTTTCGATAAATCGCGCTTGCGAAATTTAAATCGCGGAACGAGCGCGGCCGCTCCCTCTTTCTGCCCTTTCTCCGCTCCTTTTTCTCTCGGCCGCCGCGGCGAAACTTTCGGGCCGGCCCGATTTAGTTTAATAATTAATCGAAAGTTATCGGGGACGAGCGAGTGAAACTTGTTCGAACGGTGCGCCGCGACGACGGAGGAATCTCTCGAGCGAGAACGACGCGACAACGGGAGACAAAGAACGACGAGCAGCGTCGGGGAACGGGGGATGTAAAGGGAGTGCGCGAAGGGGAGGCGAAAAGAAAGGAAAAATCGTCTCCTTTTCTCCGGGGTAAAATTCGAGAACGCGAAAGAGCGTGTCGAGGTGGTCGCCGGCGTTTCCTGCCACTCGGTGTATCCGTGCGAGCAAGTTCTCGGGACGGTGGTGTTGGTGAGCGGACTTGTATATCCGAAGGGACTACTCTCGAACGTTGGGATATCCAATGTATCATCGCGCTAACAATACGAGAGAGAGAGAGAGAGGGGGGGGGGAGAGAGGAAGAGAGAATCGAAGAACGGGAGGTTGGCAAGGGAAGGGGAAATGTCGGGGGTAGGCGCGAGAGGAGGCAGCCGTCCGTGTTACGGGATGGGTTCCACACCCACCATTTTGTTCGGAAGGTTATTTATTACTTATTGAAGCGGTCTTGTAATTTCCTCGCGTGATATACTACTAGCGGAAAAATAATATCGGCCGCGTATGCATTATGTATCTGCGGACGGAGCTCTCTCGATTCGTACGGCACGAACGACGCCGATCGTGCTCGATTTCGTTCGAGCTACCTTTGAACGCGACTCCAAACAGGGAAACGTCTCCTCGTTTGGCCGTTTCGAGACGGAAGTCACGGGACAGTATGCATGTCGCGGCTTCGGGTTGTATTTAATGCACTGAATAATGGCAACCTCCGTTCAATTATTCAGCTGGACAAGTTTGCCAGGGATTCAGCCCTGCCCCGACGTTCCGCCTCTCTGCTGCCTTATCCAGAGCCTCTGGAATGGCAAGCCGCGTTTCGATCGCGTGGAATTCGCGGGAAAGCTGGTCTCGGGGAACCGGAGTGGACGAATCGCTTACCGTGCTTCGAAGAAATTTGCGTAAAGCGTCGCGCCGCTATCGGCTACAAAGTACGATCGGACTGACGCATCTGCGACATGCGGCGGGATCGATAAACGGCGAGAAAGGGAAGACGAAGCGGACAAGAGAGCCGATGAATATTTCACTTTCCCGTACAGTGGGATTCCCCGCACGCGTTTGCGTTCAATCCAACCGCCACGTCGGACTCGCTCGCACGCGCGCGCGCACGCGGCGGCCATCTTTCTCCATTGACAAATTATTCCTTCGCGTTGATAGATTATGCATAAGCGGATAATAACGGATCGAAGTCGCGCGTTCAGTCGGAACAATGGCCACGCCGTTGACCTTGGCGTGTTCTTCGACGTGTCCGTGGCGAACCGTGGAAAGGCACCGGTCGTGTCCGCCGTGTCCATTACGCTTCGAAACGTTCACGCGTTTCACGCTCGTTCGCCTACTCGCCCCGGCAGATTTTAAACTACCGCGTTGTCGCGACATTTGTACACCGCCACGGCGCAGCGGACAAACACGAAAAACCTATCGTCGCTCGATCGTAACTTCTCCGAGCTTCGACCTTGGTCGCTCGCATTTCCGGATCCCAGCGATCCGGATCGAAATGCGTCGATCTCTCGCTCGAAGAAGCCCCGTTGGAAATATTTTTTGTATTTCGCCCGGGACTGAATTTTTGTCACGTTCGTCGATAAATCTTGGCAATCAACGCGTGTACCGAGAACGGTGTTTCTCCGGTGAATGAGGTGTTCGTTAACCAAATTGGACGATGGACCGACCGGATCGGTCGGTTGGCACGGTTACGTGGCACGGGGCTACGATCACCGATTAGACGCGTTTCGTGTTAAAGCGCAAATTAAAATGGCATCCGAACGTGGAACGCGGCCGCTGTCAGCATCGGTTACTCGGGGTCGATAACACTGCCAAATTCAAATATAGCGTGCCGTCGCGTAAGGATGTATACCGCGCGCGGGTAGCCGACACGGTCGAAGCGGATAGAAACGCACACGGTGTCGCGCACACGTACTCGAGCATGTGCATACTCTCGCGCGAGCATAGATACGTTTCGGTAGAATTGACCCGGATATAATCCGGCGATGGTGCTGCAGCCCTTCTCGAACCAGCTTCTCGACCGCTCGCCTCCGCTCGCCTCTTCCGTTTCTCCGGCCCTTCCGGCACAATGGGCCAGCCGAGCGGTGGCATCGGTGTCCAGTGTGTGTAGCGGGAACGTGGACTGCCGCCACAGGCCGGCAGGCTGCTGTGCGGTAAGTGGTACGAGCGCGAAACGGGTCAGCTGTAAGCGGCCAAATCCCAGCCTGTCCGAATAGTTGCTCGACGCCATCTTGCCCCGCCGCGTTACCGCGACGTCGAGGTTGCAGCGTCCCACCGGAAGTCGTATTTAGCCTGTCGCCTAGCATATTCTCCAGGCCGAGGACACCTCGATCCTCGATGGAAACGAGACGCGATCTTATCGCGTGGCAATCGGTGGCGACCGGTCCCGAGTTATCACGGGAACGGAAACTCGCGTTGTCGTATCGTCGAGTGGTATCTCTCGCGCGAAGATATTTTCCTCGCCATCGAGCTCTTGGTCCCCGTGGACGCCACAGGGAGCTTGGCACCTGCGACCGAGCAGAATTTAATTCGAGAGAACGTCGTCGTCGGCCGAGATACCTTTTCGTTTTCCTCTTCCACGAACCAGCAACTCGATGGCCCGGCGAGAGCGTAGTTCGGACGGCTGGCGAAGTTTTTGCGTTACCGCGGGCAGCAGGAGGAAAATCGGGAAGAAGCGGAGAGCGAGAATAACGCGCGAACACGGCTGAATCGTGGGGAACGTTCCACCGCGACGAGACGGTCTAATAACGCGTGCTAAAGGGGAAATAAAAAGAACAGCCGGCCGATGTAACGAGAAAAGGCGAGTTAAAATATAACAAAGCGGCGAGAAACTCAAGAATAATTGAAGGGCCGGCGCAAGCTGAGCGCGAAAGCGAACGTTATTAAACCCAGTCAGTCCGCCGCGCGGTGGAACGTAATTAAAAATCTAATTTCATCGCAGCGACTCCGAACGTCCGCCAGACGCCGACTGAAATTATGTCCTCGTAATCGTTTCATACACAAATACCTAAATAATTGTAGTTTCCGTCGCGCCAAGCTCGCGCAAATTGCCTTCGTTGCTTCGCCCGCCGCAAATACCTCCGGTCTGTCAGCAAATTAATTTAGACTCGATTCGACACGCTATAAACGACCATTTTATCGTTCCTCGCGATCAATTAAGCGGTCAGTCGATCGCGCTAATTTCTACGCGTGTCGCGTCGTCGGTGCTCCAACGTTTCTCGTCGTTCTCGTCATCTTCGCGCGCGTACCTCTTCCGGGGTCACGCGTGACCACTCGCGCGTCCAGAGTTAAAGACGTACGCGGGGGACAGAGAAATCGGAAAAAGAGGGAGAGAGAGAGAAGAGAGAGAAGAGAGAGAAAGAGTGGAAATGGACGGATTTGCGAGCAAGTATTCCCGTTCTTACTGGAAACGTTTGGTAAACGTGGTGGCCACGGTGCAGCGAGTGACGGTCGCGCAAAGAATGTAAGGTCGACACAGGGCGCAGCGTGGCGTCGGAGGGCGGGGGGCGGCGCGACGCGAGGGGGCTGCAGCCGCCGGGGTTGCCATATTCAAAACGAGCAATAGCTCGGAGCCAGCTACCGCTTATTTTATGGGTAATGCGTTTCGCCGTTGCATTTTTATTTTATTTTGCGATTCGCTACCGCAACGTATTACTCGACTCCGGCGGCGCGACGCCACGGCACGGCGTCGGCTGCGGCGGTGGCGCGTCGCGGCGCGTTCTGCGTGCATCTACGTAGGCTACGTGCGCGCGCGTTTCCATCCTCTGCGGAGCATTGCGTCGCGTAACATCCAGCCCTGCCAACTTTCGTCCCTTTTCGCAGCGCGATTTCTTTTTGCCTCTCGTCCGCCCGACTAATGATCTCTCTTCGCTCTTTTTCCGCTCTCCCTGCCTGCCGATGGCCTGCACTTTCCAACTTTTCCTCGGAAAATACGCGCACGAAATTCTCCGCCGGAAAAACTTGTTCCCGTGCTCGAATGTTGATAGCCACGCTCCGCGGGCGCGGGTCATTTATCTCGGTTGTTCGCCTCGCGAGGATCCTCTTGCGCGTGTGTACGTAAATAGGCGATATTCGGTTGAAAGTTGACGCGATGACAGCGGCCCGTTGCGCGGTCGAGTCGGAAATCGCTTGTTGACGGAGCTCCACAAATACCGAGTGTTTATCCGAAAAATAATCGGGTTGGCGCAACCGGTTTATCGCAGAGAGAAGAATATGACGTTCCATCGGCCGGAATCTGGAGCATCGAAATTTAATTTCAGCCAGAGGAAGTTGCTGCCAGCGATCGCTTCCGACTACCGCGTACGCTATTGTCCCGAGCGTCGAAATTACCGGAACGTTTGGCTTTTAAAGAAGTTTCTGTCTCCGGGTGTACTCTGCTCCATGTACCGTGTACCCTGTGCCGTGTACTGTGTACCATGTATCGTGTACCGTGTACATACGGGACAGAACAAGCGTACTGTATCGTCCCCCCTGTTTAAACGGGGTAAATAGGAATGGCAATAATACCCCGTGTCTTGGGAAGTATCGACCCTATCGGAGCCCCTCTGGAGACCGATATTACGTGTTACCGAGAAATGAAAAAGGAAACGAGACTCGACTGGTACGCACCAGCCGAGCCGAGCAACGGGGGTGGGAAAGGAAGAAAATGGGAGGAAAGAAAAGAGGCGAATCGACTGGAAAACGACAGAGAACAACGAAAATACCTACTCTCCTGTCGCGCGCGCCTCTCCGGATGTCTCAGGATGCCTCCGATTTCAGTATACCCGTTCCCGTTTCCCTGTAATTTGTCCTCTCGAGGCATATTCGACGTTATTGGAACTACCATCTCCGAACGGTTGGTTGGAAGCAGTCGTTCAAGAGGAAACGCAAGAACTCGGAGGGAAGGTGACGCTTGGTCGAAAAACGCAACGACGTCGATTTCGAAACGCGATCCAAAGGCGATTAACGCGCCACGAAGAGGAACGCTTGCAACGCGGACGGATCTATGAACGAGTGGGAAAAGGCCGGACGATTCGATGGACGGGAAAGTTACTCGAAATCGATCCCGGCACTCATTAACGTAATGCGTCCGTCAGAGGTGGAGAGAGAGAGAGAGAGAGAGTGCGAGCCTGGTGGATGCCGAAGCCAAGAGGAGGCGGTGGTAGCCGTAGCAGTGAGCGTAGCAGGTTACGCGAGGCCGGAAATCGATTGTCCGGCCGATATTAATCTCGCAACTCGTCTATGTCGCGGTTTCAGCGACAGGCCGGATGGCTGCTTTGACCGTTCTCTTAATTGGAAGATGAAACAGAGCAAGAGGCAGCCGCCGCCATGGTCCGGCTACGGAGAAAATTATTATTCAAGGTCGGAGGGCTAGGTTTACTTGCTGCTGCCTGCCATTTGTCAAATCCCGATGAACCCCGACACCAGCCTCTCGGCCGTGAATTAAAGCGACGACGCTCGCGAATTCGCGTCTCGAGCATTGTTTCGAGTTTCGAGTTTGCTGCCGCAGTTATCGGCAACTCCGTCGTGTCTCACCTCGATCCTTGCGGAACAAGGCTCGCGTCACGGATCCTTAAGGACGATTCGTTTTCCAATTACGTCGCCAACTTTCCACGGCGAAAAAATAACGGGCCCGCGTCGTCGGCTACGGGTGCCGGAATTACGAGCAGCGGACGACCAACTTCCTCGTGGGACGCGGAATTTCAGCCGAATTTTTCCGCCGTCGCTGGAAATTATTCGAAAACTTTTTCGACTTAAAGACGTCGAAACGAACGAGCAGAAAAAGATGCTTAATTAAGGTTTAATTCAGGCCCCCAACACGTCCCCTCTACCTCACAGGGTTCCCGACGTTACTCCGATTTTTGTGCCGGGGTTGGTCTAGATGCGTCTAGACCTAACCGCGCGATATTTCACCAACGGGGATTTTCCAAAGGGCAAGAAAGAAAGGGATACAGAAGGAAAGAAAGAGAGGGAGAGAGAGGGGGGAAGAAAAGGCGTGGATGGTTGGCAGAAAGTGGCCGTGGGCTGAAGTCGGTTGGCTATGGCGGCGGTGTAGTCGGTCGGAGAAGTGCAAAAAAATTGCAGGTGCGAGCTGGAAGTTACGATTTTTCCGCGGCCTAGCCCGCTCGCATAACGCCAGTCGGAGGTATAAATTTATGTGGCAACTTTCGCCAGGAACCAAATGCACGCGGATCCGGATATTATATATAGCCCGGAAAAGTAAGCGGGAGGATAGTTTATCCTTTGGTAGACATCGTCCAGACATTATAGCCTCTAAAATGTACCGCTGGTCCTTTTGAAAATCGACTTTCTCTCTCTCTCTCTCTCTCTCTCTCGTTCGAGATTCTTCGAGTCGGACCTGCCGACCGAACCGGAACTCTTGACCGAGAAACAAATCGAGGAGAACGGAACGCGACCGTAGCCACCCCGTGGACGATCCGAGATATCCAAGCCCCCCGCCATATAAATCCGCCGCGTAGCATAAACTCGATTGCATTTCGTTACGCTTTCGCGTACACGCGCTCGCGCTTCGTATCCGCCCGCCAAAGCGGAATTCCATCGCGGTAATACGACGGGATACGCTGGAGATCCGGCGCGTATCCGAGGAAATCCGCGAGGAACCGCAAAGACGGTAACCGGCGCGCCGATTCGTCATGAATTAAAGATCAAATAGAGCGACGGGTCGCGTGAGCGAAAACGCGAGCGTGTATATTTCTCGCGGAGCGGGGGCCGTAAAAAAGCAGCATCAATCGCGAACGCGGGGAATCGAGATCGCCGTAACGATGAAAAGATCGCGGAGCCGGCGAAACGCGATGGTCGTTACCAAAATTTAAATTGTATATCGCGGCGTGGAACGAGAAGCACGGAATAGGGCCGGGCTATTATTTCAGCGAGGAAGCCCTGGTTTCAAAGCGACCCAGCAAGACGCTGCACCGTTTTAATTAAGCGGAGCGTCGAGCCGGTAGTCGAACGTCACTCGACGGCACCGATTGTTATTATCGTCGCTAACGAGTAATTTGTTTACTCGGGACGATATAATTTAGAACGTTCGGCGAGATCGGATAATCCGGGCCGGTTCGGGCGCGAGGCAGAGAGAGAGAGAGAGAGAGAGAGAGAGCCGATGCCGAGGGGTTGGCGGGGTAGGTGGCGCAATGACGTGACAGACCGCAATCGCTTTACATATTCATGATGTAGCTTCGTGGACGTGCACCACGAAATCATAGAATTCGCCGGCCTCATCGTCCATTCGGGATTGTTCTAGAATCGTTCCAAGCCTCGATCCGTGTCATCCGTACCTTTTTCCCCATTTTCCTTTTTTTTCCTTTTTTCATTTTTTTCATTTTTTCCCACCCCCTGACCGTCCCCGTTCGATCTCGTCGGATAAATTGCCGGGAATCGTTAGCGGCTGGATCGGTTGCGAAATAATTACCCCTGTCGGCCGGGTAAAGTAACAAGCCCGCGGAGAAGGCACGTCTACGCTCGCGATTCGTTCCCCGGCTACGCTTACGCGATCCGGAGTATCGCGATCTCTTTGAGCATTTCCTTAAGTAAATCGAGAAGACGGATGTACAATGTCGTCTCGCGTAATTTTCCCGACCGCGTTACGACACCGTCCTCGTCGGTTCCCTTTCACGCTGATTAATCCCGGCGTATTAATACGGCTTTAACGAGAGCACGTCTGTACAAACGGGGAGCGAGGAGGAGGAGGAGGAGGAGGAGGAGGAACAGGGGGAGGAGGGTAACGAAAAGACGAGAGAAGGAAGGTCGCGTAGG
>NW_016912807.1:609575-611830 GCF_001483705.2 Eufriesea mexicana
CCCTCGGCAGAACCGATCGCTCGTCTGGATCCGAGCCACGGAGATATCGATTCGGTTCTTAAAGCGTAAAACGGGTCGTCGACTTTCATCCTTTTCCGTTCGACACTCGGGAATTAGGGTCGACGAATCCTTTCCGAGCGAAGAACTCGAGAAGGGCCTGAAAGCCGTCAGAGGACTCCGGGGGCTCTTTTTTACGATAAATTTCACCGAGTGCCGACTCGGGTCAATCGTTCCGTTGACCCCCTTATACCCCTTATATCCTTTATATCCCCGGCCGGGCTAACCTTGTACTTAGCCAAGCATCCATTCGTTTCGGGCTAATAGGCGGTTCCAAGGAGCAAGTGCAGCCGCGACGAGGTACCAGGCGTATCGGGTAATAGGCGATTTCGACCGGCTCCTCGTTATTTCGCGTCGTGATTCTCGAGAACGAGACGTCGCGAGCGAATCGAAGAATCTCGCGGGCTAAGTCTTAGTCGATCGGGTCTCGATTACACGGGCACGAGGGGGACGGAGGAAATTTCGTTTTCTTAAGCCGTTCGACTAAGCAGCGGGGACGGTACAGCGAGTGGGTGGGAGTGCGAGAGAGAGAAGCCGAGAAGTTGCGAGAAAGCTCGGCGTAAGTGCTTTTGGCCCGGAGTAACGGGGGAGAAATTCAAAGGATACCGAGAAATCGAGCGGATTCGCGGAGAAGTCTCGGGATAGCGAATAGGTCTATCGGCTGATCGAACGAGAGTCGTGGCGGAGTGGAAGTTGGAACGAATCGAAACGGTGGCCCGAGGTGGGTTCGCGCGGTGGTCCGTTGGAAAAAAGGAGAGGAAGATGAAGATGCTGCGCGTGGATGGAATGGACAGAGGGGCACAACCCGTCGAGGTGCTGGAGGAAGAAAGAGAAAGGGAGAGAGCAGGGGGAGAGGGAGAGAGAAAGGCAACAAAAGAGCGAGCGCCGCCGTTCCTCTTTCAAAGTATTTCTATGACGTTGCCGCGTTTCGTGGTTCATTAGTGAAAAAGGGTTTCCCTTTTGTTGGCCGCGATACCATTGCGAAATGCTCCCGGTACGATTCTATATCGCCGTCTGCGCAGCCTTCTCGACCATTAGCCGGTTATTCGAAGCAACTACTTTGTCAGATGTTCGCGAAATTTCGATGATAGCACGGCCGACCGAATGTCTCCCTGTTACAACCGGCTGTTTGACCGGACCGGAGAGAAGAACGCTCATCGATCGAGTCGCGTCGCGACGCCGTCGCCGCCGGCAGCATAATTTTTTCCCCAAATTCCCGGCCTCCGCCGTTATTCCGTCTGCGTCGCTCGTGGTTAATATTTTCCCCGCGAAACGGGAAGAACCGCGAGCAGCCCCCCGGCCGAGTACCACCCGAACCGAGGTAATCGCGGCTCGTCGAACGGCGTAAATGGCCGAAAAATAAATTCGATTTAAAAAACGGCTCTAAACAAACGGCGATAACTGGCACTATAGAGGAGATTTTTCGTGAAAAGAATCCGATGGTACCCGTTATGCATGGCGAACGCGATTGCTGAACGAGATGCGGATAGGCGATAGCGAGGGGCGCGGAGTCGCGAATGGATGGTTGCTGCGTTTTCGAAGGCGGAGCTCGGAGAAGAGGGACGCTTGTCCAGTGGCGGATTTAGCATGAGTCCGAATTCGAGTCGGAGAATATCGCGCAACGGTAGATGCCGGTTTTTTGCAATTAGCAAAATGGCAGGGAACGACGAGAGCCCACCCCGGATGAATGCAGCACACCGAGGCATTGTAGCGAACGGTAGAGCTGCACCGCACGCCTATCCGCGATAATTTCTCCGATGCACGCTGGCCCCCGTCGCTTTTCTATCGCCCTTCCTGAAAACGCCGTGCACGCGAACGCGCATCGAGCACGCCGGAACCGTTATCTGCTCCAAGTGGCGCGCTTCGAAGTTTCCCGAATAACGGCCGCGGCACGCCGCGCTGCGCCGGCAACCATCGCGACCGTGTGCCAGGCCTAGCCAACCACGACTCGAAAAGTCGAAACGAGCTCGTTTCATCCCAAAAATCCCGCCCGCTCGTTGTCATCCTCGAGATCCACTTAACGAACCATCCGTCCATAAATATTCCAGGATTCCGCGGATAGAATCCTTCGCGATTCGACGAGATTTTTACGAATTCGCGTTACGAATCACCTGGACACCGGTGTTGGTATAACGCGTCGATACGAGACGAAGACGACGACGACGGTAGACGGCGGGTAGACGGGGGGGGGGGGGGGG
>NW_016912807.1:612024-679282 GCF_001483705.2 Eufriesea mexicana
GACGCTCTAATCCGCGCGTAACGATGCAAGATTGCTCGTTATCGAACGAATCCGATGGACATTTACGCGAGGAATATTTCACGTTCGCGAAACGTCGCGTCAGCTCGTAGAGGAGGCCGCCGCGACGAGTTAAGCGAATTAAATTCGGCCATCGTGAACGCGTTTCGCGCGGCGAACCACCCCTGGCGCCAGCCGAGAGCCATTCGATACTCTTATCGTTCCCGTATTTTCGCCCGATACCTTGAATATCCGACGCGGGGTCTGCGGGCGGAATCGGTGTTCGGGAGAAATCGCTTTTCCTCGAATAATGACGGAGAAATTGAATTCATCCGGGTTATTCGATCGAGAATTTCGCGTGTTTGCAGCAACGAGCGCGCGGTGTCCGACGTAGCCTATTCCCTTGCGACAACACAGCGGCAATTTACGTCGGTTTCGGGAGGGTGGAAATTGGCAATTACTAATGCGTGACCAATCCCACGGACAACTCTTGCCAACAACCCTCGCGCCACCGAGCCGCAACAATCTGGGCTGCGCTCGGAGAGTTTCGCTGTTCGATCGTGGTAAGCGTTCATCCACGCGGTAAAAACGAAACGGTAAGCAAGTTTCCCGAAAGCAAACAGTCTTACTCGTCTCCGTACGCGAGTACCGAAAAAAAAAAAAAAAAAAAAAAAAAAAAGAAGAAAAAAGGAAAAAAAACGTATGAAAAGAGAACAAAGAGGCGACAAAGGGGATAAAAAGATGGAAAAGAACGGACGAGAGGGAAAGATTTTTTTGGGAGAAAAAGCGAATCGTTTATCCTTTTAACGTCGTTCGTATCTAGTCCCGATTTTATCGGTTTAATTTGCCTTCGCCTCGCGTTTCGTCTCGCCTCTATCTCTGCGAGCCTTTCGACACCTTCCTCATCGGCAGCGAATCCGCCAACCGAACCAAAGTACGTCATTTCGGTTTCTTTATCGAAGGAACGTGGATAGAGCTACTAAACTATCTCTTTCGACACCTTCCTCGTCGGCAGCGAATTCGCCAACCGAACCAAAGTACGTCATTTCGGTTTCTTTATCGAAGGAACGTGGATAGAGCTACTATTATCGTTTGCCACCGATCGATGCGCAGCGTTTGCGTTCCCTCGCCGTTAAAAAGAAGACGAATTCGAAGGCGCGTGTGTGCACACCGTCTACATTTACACGCCGCTCGGTTTCATTACGATTTTCCTCTGCGGGCGACGAGAATGGAACGCGTCTTTGCACATATTTACCTAACCCGATTGTTCGTCGAACAAGAACGTCCGCGAGGAGTCTCTTATCTCGCCAAAGCGTCGTTTATCTTTTTCCCTTTTTTATTTAGCCACGTCGACCGTTATCGCCGGTTCACCAACGACGCGAACCGTATTTAAAGCAACCCTCGTTGCGATCCTCGCGTGCTGGAAATAGAAGCGGTTACCGGAGTGTGAATCGAAAGTCGAGGTCGACACGCTGTTTCGGTAACGCGCCGCGGACTTGCATGGCAAATCAGCTCGACGATCTCTCGAACGCGTCGAAGCCGAAGCTCGCGAAGGCACACGCGTTAGAGCTGCTCGACGTTAAAGCCGGCTTTACTTAGACCCGGGCTTCCTGCGTCTACGATGCATATTTATGAATCGTAGTCATCGTCGACGTCGTCGTCGTCGTTGGCGTCGTCGTCGTTGTCGTAGTCGACGTCGTCCTCGTCGTTATTGTCGCTGCGGTGTCAAAAGATCCAGCCATCGATTACGCGTCATTCGATATCGCGGAGTCGCGAAATATTCCGCCATCATTCTCGCAACAACCCACTCTTCCCCGTGTCTCGAGACTCTCGGTCAAAGTTCCAGACCGGCGTCTGCCTTCTCGAGATTTCGCAACGTCCCATCCCCGCTCGTCCCACCGTGTATGCGACTAAATCTTCGCCGGAGTCGGCAGATTCGCGTAACGCGATTAAGCCGGGCAAACGAGAGCTAACTTTTCGCGAAATCTTGTTATTGCTCTCGCGTAAATCCGGTTCACGGCAACGCGTCAGCTCCCGCCGAGAAAAAGGTCGCTCTGCTCGCGCGTACGCTCGGCTTTTTCTCGCCGACGACGTTTCGCGAGCGTTAACCGCGTTGCGCGATTATCGTCCATTGTCGCGTTTATTCCCGAGGCCGGAAAGCAAAGCAAAGGTGGACGTCGCGTGTGGCGAGGAAAGATTTTTTAATTTTCAATTTACTCGCGAGTTAGTCGGCCCCTCTGCAGGACGTCCGCGTTGTACCGACGGGCACGGACAACGCCGCGTGGACCGGTCCAATTGCGCGGAAACGAGCAAGTCGCCGGAAAGACACTCGCCAGGTTGGATGGGCGAATTTCCCAAAGCGACGATACTGGGAGGGTGGCTAAGTAACCAGCGTGTACGCGAAACCGAATTGAATTAGGAACTTTCCGCGAGCACATGCTCGAATTTGCATAAACGCCGCGAACTCACCTCCGCTACAAGCTCGAATCCGCTCGCGCGCTCCTCGTTCGTACGTGTTGTCACGCGCGTGTGTAGACGTGCGCGGGTTAAATCCAACGAAATGGCCTACAGCGCGCTCCATAGCCACGCTCCACACGCGCGCGCTATCGCTTCTCGCGTCCCCGTTCCCGTTCCAGTTCCAGTTCGTCCCCGTGTTCGCCGGCGAACGCAAAATTAATTAGCCGCTTTTTCCCGACCTCACGCGGAAATTAGCGACTCCGATCCTTTAGGATCCCGGCTAACGATACTCGCGGAAAATGTACGTCGTCCATTAGAGAACCGTGTCTCGTGTTTCTTCGCGTCGGCGACGACGACGGAGCACGGTTCTCCGGGAAACGCGAATTTCGACGATCCCTGATTCCGCTTAAATGGAAGCAACGGGTTTCGCGCGAGCGTGTCACTGTCAGCCGCGAGATCGGCTGGCGTACCGCATCGGTGGTCGCTTAATAATTACGGATACCTCATCCACCGCGGCGAAACGCATTATTCCCCGTATCATTTTCTCGCGTCAAACGACTATGATCTCGTGCTCGTCTGCGACGAGAGATTCGTACAATTTCAAAGTTTTCCGCGTCGCCGTCCGTACTTTCCATCTTGTTCGTCGGCCTTTGATCTCGGCTGCGACAAGTTCGGGGCTGCGAGGGTAAGGGGCCCGAGCACTCCGACTTCTTTCCTTTTTTTTCCCCCCCCTCTCCGCCACGACCCTCGTCTGTCAGAGAATTAAAAAATGTTCCGGGACGCGACACGGGAGACGGGACGACGACGACGACGACGTCTTACCCCGAACACTCGCGAAATCGCTTGGTCGAAATCTCGTGCCCTGCGAGCGTAGACGTTCCGCGTCGACGTGCTCCCCTTCGTAATGAATTCCAGCCGGCGCTCGAGCACCGCGCGACGCCAGGCCAACGCGTCCAAGCGGATACCGAAAATGCGAGCCAGCCTTGTTAGAGGGAACAAGTGCTGGAAAACGGGTTGCCCTCGTTTAAATCATTTATCCGTTCCCGGAAACATTAACGGGCCGCGGCTTGCAAATTTCTGAATTCCCGGGATACGATGTCGCATCCGGTGCTGCTTTCACTTTATATCGTTGCCCTACTTTCCCGCCGTTTTCATCCTTCGCATCTTGCTCGTTAAATAACCGTCTCTCCGCGGTTTCCAAAGACGCGGCTATCGAATTCGTTTTTCATTAAGTTCGGCGGGAAAACGGGGGGGAAGAGAACAGGATGGCGGAACCCTTTGGGACACGATTCCGCGCCACCATTCGCGAGCCTCGTTTCCAGCCTCGTAAACGGGTTATCGCGAGGGCCGCGCGAGAACGAAATTCCCCGATTCGTTGCCCGGCATTACGATTCGTTCGTAAGTCAACCACACCGTGTGGGAAAAGGGGGGACAAAAGGAGGGATGGAAAAACGAAAAACCGAGACGCCTCGATCGTCGTTGCTCCACCCGTATCTATCTCTCTCCCTCGGTTCGTTTCGTCGCGAAATCTCAGCGGAGAGTCGTCGGAGATCTGATCACGATCGACGGGACAAGCTCGTCCGTCATGCTGTCCGCTTTTTCACTGGAACCGGGCAACGTTTCCTCTTTTTTTCCTCCGTTCTTTTTCCCCTTTTCCCCCCACCCTTTTTCCTTTTTTCACGGACCCGAAACCTCTCCGGGAGAGGGAGATCGGCGGACGACAAGTCTGACGGAACAGCGTCTATATAACACTTTTATATTGGAATCCATACGAGCCTCATAAATCTATCGAGCGGGGCCGCGTTTCAGCGGTCCGACGTACGAGCGAATAGAGGTAAATCTGCCGTCGCGAGGGAGTTTGAAGCTAGGATCGGTGCAGCGTGAAAATCGTCGAGAAATCACGGCTGTCTCGCTTTCCCCTTCCTTTGTTCGTTTCCCGCGGCCGACTCGCTTCGCAACGCCTATGCTGCTCGGCTGTTTTGACATTGTGTCCACTATCAGACGCGCGTTCCGCCCTGTGTCCTCGAGAAATCGTTCGGTCGTGAAACACGCGCACGGCGCGTCCATTCTTCGCGAGCAGCCGCGTCGTTGGCGTAATTTATAACGCGCGTTAGACGCTTTCAACGGGGGGACAAGACGAGCGATTTTTGACGAAGCTAGCTGCGCCGAACGAGTTTTCGGCGCCGTGGAAAAAGAGCTCGAGGGGAGGCAATCGAGGCGTGGAGGATCGCGATGGACGGATGCGTCCGCGGATAAATCGCGTGGTCTCATCGACCCCCGGTCGAGATCGACCGTCGTCGCGACGGCGTTGAAACGAAGGTCACTCCTGCGTCGCGTCGTGCAGATAATTTCACGGTCTCGCGAGAGGAATAGAGGGCAAGAGGACGAGAGAAGGCGGATGGAATTAATTTCCGAGGGGGAAGGAGCCGGAAACGACGAAAATCTCGGAAGCGTTCAACGGCGCGAAAATCGAAGGGGACGACCTTTCAGACCTTCCAGTCGACGATTACACGCACTCGTATAATAGGGAGCCGACACTCGGCGAATTCTATGCTGCCCGGTAACCGAAAGGGGGGAAAAAGGAAGACGCGGAGAGAGGAAAAAAGCCGAAGCGACGAGAAGAGAAGAGAAGAGAAGAGAAGAGAAGAGAAGAGGAGAGAGGAGGAGAAAGCGAGGACGGCGCGCAATCTTGCCGCTCTCGCGGCTCGGATACTTTCCTCGAGCACGAGGATGACGGTCCGGGGCAAAGCGGAATGGAAAAAAGAGAAAGGAAATAAGGAAGCGCCGGGTAAGGGCAAGGAGAGAAGGATGAAAAGAGCGAGGACGTGGGGAGGAGAAGGAGAGGAGATGGTAGAAGACGCTCTCGAGGTTGGCCGTTCCAGGGCGGCGCGACGATTTCCAGATGATTATTCTCTTGGTGGCTCGGTTTTTCGCGAAGGGTACCTATTACGAGGCGGCTGTGTGAAACGGTTGAAAAGAGGCCTGCCTCGACGGGGTTAAGATCAAAGGAAGTGGCTCGAAGCGGCACTGAAGGGTCGGAGACTGTTACTGGCCGTAGGAGAAACGAGCCAGCGAGCGAGCTAGCGAGCGGCCGAGCGAGATCCGTTGACGCTGAATAAGGGGGTGGATTCAGCGGCGGGCCGGCATGGCGGCAGGGTCACCGTGAAAAAGGGCACCGCGACGTATTCTGCACGCAACGTTTGCCTAAACAAGCCGCGAAAGGCCAACCGAGGCAATCCGATTAGGTTCTGCCCACTGGCTCGTCCTAACCAAGTGACACGCATCGAGACGTCTCCAAGGACGAGCTCGACCCACCATCCTCCAACTCCTCCTCCTCTTCCTTCTTCTTCTTGTCCCGCCATCGCGCCTTCGTCCCTGGTACTCGTAATCGCGATCGGCCGGTCGAGGATAAGAACGTGCTTCCGTTCTTCCGGATTTCTCCCTCGTCTTTTCCCTCCTCGCTTGTACATTCCACCCGGGGTGTGGCAAATCCCTTTAGGGGAGATCGATTAAAATGTAGTAGCCACTGTCCGGACACTCCGTCGCGTACATAGACCACTTTCGTCGTAGTACATCAATTCGAGCAACGTCGGAACGTGACCCGAGACTCGAGATCTCGCGCGTCTCGAGATTCTCGGTGAACCGTGTACCGTGCATGTAGGCCGCTGCTACGTCTGGCCGACGAGAGATCGCCCATGATATATACGTACTTGCCATAGGTCGAAAGAGCAATTTCTCTTATGGATTCCGAGTAGACGGTTTTAACGAGACGCGCCGCGTCCTGCCGTGTCGCGTACCGTCCATATTTAAAAGGGACATATCGTTACATATTTAAAAGAAACGCATTCACGGAAGCGGTCCGAGGGAGGTTTCCCGGCGTTAAAGAGGGCTTGAAAGGCCACCCGTCCTGACCGTCCTTTAACGCTTGGACGTCGGAAAAAGTCGAGTGGACCAGGGACGGGAAGCGAGCGAATGGGAACTGGATCGAAGGCCCTTTGCAGGTTCTCTCGTTTCCGATTACCGAGCGAATGCACGGGCATCGAAAGCAACGAAGGAAGCGAGTTCCTATAGCCGCGAAAGCTGCCGTCTTTCCCAGCGCGAGCAGTCCTTAAAATACGCTCCCCTGAAAAACTGGAAAGGTTACGTTTGCCTTTGCCCCGAGATCGACCCTTATCGGTAGCCAGGGAACTGCTACGGGCTCGTTTCATCGATCTTTTTCCTGCCAAGCGAAGAAATGTCCTCGTCCTCGACAACGTTGGGTATTGTTTGCCGAGAAAGAGAGCAAGAGAGAGAGAAAGAGAGAGAGCAGACGTTATCGTGCTGCGAATAAAAAGAAGTAATCTCGCAAGTTTGGCCGAGAAAAAAGTTTATACGCGCGCGCGGAAGGGCCCGCAGCGATTTCTCGTGAACGCTGCGTAAAATTCAACAAGAGGGTAAAGCTTGCCGTCGTTTACTCGATAAATTTCCCGAAATAACTGCCTTCGAGTTTCGACCTTCCTCTCCAATCTCCGATCGCCTGCAGGTAGTCTTTCAGAGAGGGGACTCGATTCGGAAAAACGCACCCTCCTCCGGACAGAGGACACCGTGCGAGGGGAGAGAGAAAAAGCGGTTACAGACGTTGGCAGGGAACGGAGCATGGCTGGACCAACGTGCTCCGCGAGGATCACCGCGATAAAGGCTGACAAAAACGAGGAGCGTCGCGATATGACGAAAAATAATTATCAGCCGATCCGATGCACCGACTCCATCGGTCGTCGAGGACCTTTTTCGTTGGCTAGCCGGGGAAGATAGGTGGTAGGAAAAACCGAACAGCGCCGTGATAATCGAGCTTCGACAACGAGCTCCCTTTCTCTCTTCTCCGTCACTCGGTTATCCCGTGGCTTATGTCGGTTATATCCGACAGAACGGCGAGTTCGCGATAAGGGTAAATGTACTTAAGCGGGCTGCTCTCTGTCGTTCGTAATGGCAGTCGCTATTTCCAACTTTGTCTCGCCCTGCAACTAACCCGCGACGCTCTATTATCCCCTTGGAAAGTCCTCGCTGAAGGTACTCGGATGCGTAAAACTTGCAAATTATTATAGATACGTATGTACGAATGCCAGGCTTTACTTGGGTCTACCTAGCTGACGATGGACAATAAACAGCAGCCTAGGGTTCACGCCGTATGTTCAGGGTGACGTCTGGGGTGCACGAGGAAGGACGAGCGACCGTGTGCAAGAATCGGATCAACGGGATATTTATGGCTGTATCGAGTGCGAACAAGGAGCGAAAGTTAGAACCGTTTGGAGTACCTAGCCTACCGAGAGTAGGTTTAAATGCTTTTAACACTTTACGGAGTTTGACCAAGGGTTGACGCGCGAGGGTGCGTTGCCTGGTCATGGAGCAGTTAATCGGTCTAGTCTTAATGGACCTAATAAATCGACATGTTTTATTCCCTATATTTGCCAATCGAAGGTATCCCCGCACGTATAACGGAGTACGCGATTGAGCCGACTCACCGATCGCGTGGAAGTTAGTTCGCCTGGACTCCCAGCGATAAAATGGCACCGCGTTAACGCGCTCTCGAGGGAAAGGGTCCAAGGCAGTTACCGGGAATCACGGGGGCGCGCGTGGATTTTCTCGACCGACGGTTTTAATCATTCTTTAGAGGAACATCGTGCCACTGTTAAACCGTTCCGTACCGCCGTACATTTATGCCGAAGGCGTTTATCGCGAGCACGCCGGCGCCGTATATCTTTCTGACGCACTCGAAGCGTTGTCCTCCGTTACAGATACATTCCTCGGACTCGTTTAATTTCGTTCACATCGCGCCGTTTATTTTTCCCACCGTGCTTCCGTCCTCCCGCCGTCGTCCGACCGCTCCGCCACCCCCGAAGCCCAGCCGTCTCGCCGTCCCGTAGTCCATTCTTTTTCCGCCGACCTTCGTCCGCGCCAATGGAAAACGTAACCAAGAACGGAATGGCCCTCTTCGCACCTGCATCTCGGCAATGCGGAGATCCATAACTCCTCGGTCGAGGGCAATTCGGTCGATTCTCTGAATACGTAATTGCCTCTTCCTCTTCTGGCTTCACCGCACGTTCCTCTCTCGCCTCGTCCCTTGTCCCTTTTCCTTCTTCCTTCCTTCCTTCCTTCCACCCGCGATGTGTCGCCGTTATTGCGTCGCCGTGCCATTCCGCCGTCTCTCCGGCCAGATATCCCCCGGGAGATAAAAGATATCTCGATACGTTCGCAGATGCCGCGAAACTTTTCCACTCGTCAAAAATCACGCCCTCGAACCGGTCCATCCGCGAATACCTTCCACGATCAATTTCTCAACCGGTACACCTACCCCCGGCATCGATTACGCTCCCGCGAACCCATCGACCGTTCTTCCCCATCCGAGCCACGAACAAATCCGTCGCAACGCGCGCGTAACTCGCCGTTCAGCCGTTCTATCCTCAAAGGAATCGCGAGAGTAACGCTGAGCTATGCATCCCCGTCGTTCCTATACTTTCCCATCTTTCGCGAGCATCCGCCGGTTCGAATCGGCGCGGTCTATACGTACGGCTTCCGGCTGCGGATATATTTATTACGAACAACTCTGAAACGGGAACTCGTCCCGCAAGAGGAACCGAGGGAGAACGACAGGGGATGCAATGGCGACGGTGACGGCGACGACGACGACGACGACGCGACGAGCAAGAAAGGTGGTGTGTCGAGTGATCTTTGACAAAGGGCAACCGGTATCGCGGCATTAGAAGCCTAACGCGACGAGGAAGAAAGGTGGTGTGTCGAGTGATCTTTGACAAAGGGCAACCGGTATCGCGGCATTAGAAGCCTCGTAACCCCGATCGACTGAGCCGCGCGTCGCGTAAGCCAACATCCTGTGCTCCGTAAATATCGGGTTACGAGCTTGCAAAGACCGGGATTTCACGGGGGAATCGGGCATTATTAGCGGCCATGCCGACGATACCGTCTCGATTCCAGGCGCGAATCGAGCAACCGCGTTGGACGCGAGGCTGCGGATGTTTCGAGATCGTCGAAATCTTTTATTCTTATCGCGTATCGATCAGTCCGCGGAGAACAACCTGTTGGCCGTGCAAATATTTTCGTTCGAATATGTTATTTACGTTGGCGGTCGCGCGTGCCTGCCCCGCACGCGAGGGTGATCGAATCCGAAAGGCGATACCCGTCGATTCGAAAGCTCGAGACGGGGTGCTTTGTAAATATCGCGTTACGCGTGCACCCAAAGATCCGAGATTTCATCGGGGAATCGTTCGTTATTAGCTGCATGCGGAGTAACAGCCAACGAAGCACCTCTGTACACACGATCGAGTTACTTACGTGCCACTTACTCTCCTCGCTACACCTACGCGGCTACACATCCGCGAATTCTAGCTGATAGTTTATGTTTCGAACTTTCGCAATTATAATTCCCGTATAACCGCGCCGTATATTACGGTAACGCGCGATACTACCCCATGTATCAACCGTAAATTGTCCAGCCGTTTCCACGCGG
The DNA here is from genome assembly GCF_001483705.2 of Eufriesea mexicana. Taxonomy (NCBI): domain Eukaryota; kingdom Metazoa; phylum Arthropoda; class Insecta; order Hymenoptera; family Apidae; genus Eufriesea; species Eufriesea mexicana. The sequence continues at coordinate 621,977 of NW_016912807.1, forward strand.
TCGCGGCAAGTAACCGCTACCGGAGGATAAGGCATACACGCGAGAGCGACCTAGGAATCCTACTTTCCAACTAGTTCTTCTATTCCACAGACCGGAGAACTTTGACTCTAACACGCTGTCCGCCACCATCGAAATTTTCCATCAGCGGAATCGCGCGTGGAAACGCGCAATTATCGCCGACAAGTCGGCCGGTAAGAAGCTAATTGAAGAATTCCAAATTTCTCCGCATAAACAGGTTTCGCGCGAAAGTTGCTTTTGCCGGAACTTCGTGCTAGGTAGGTACTTAAGGCACCACCCGCAGACGGTCGAAACCACCGAATCGCGAGCGAGAGCGAAACTCTCGAATTTGAGTTTGACCGAACTCTAGCGAATTCGCAGCCGAATACGTTTAAACGTGGACGAGGAGGTTAGCGATAACGCGAGCGGCGGCCAGCAGGTGGGTAGTAGTCGGTGGTGCATCGCGATTCGCGGATCGAGGAACGGGAATCCGGTTAGCTCGCGGGGAAGGTAGCGCGCCGTAAAGTTCCCGTTGCCAGCGAAAATAAAGACCACGGATTTCCCGCGTGGGAATCGTTCGTTATTAGCTAGCCGGCAATAAGTTTCCCTTATTGCCGCGTAAACGATGCACTCGCTGGCTCAACGGTGGACTGCAGCCGCAGAGGGAGATTTTAAGGGCTGCTTCAGGGCCGGGCTAGAGACGGAGTAAGCCGCAAAGCTAGAGAAGCAGGAAGAAAGATACGGAGGGGGTGTTTCGAGCGGATAATATACCGGCGCCATTTTTAAAGTTAAGTATCGCCAAGCAACGCGATTTAAATGGAGATGGACGAGAGACCATTGCCGGTCGTGGACCACACCCGCCAGCGTGTCGCGTCGCTTCTGCCTTTATTCCGCCCCTCTATTCCCTCCTCCATTCCGCCTCGTGTTTTTCTTTTCCCGACACCCCTGCTGCGCCGCTCTCTTCGTTAGAGCTTCTTCCTCCCTTCCGATTTCGCAATTTCTCGCTATTCCGTGTCTCTCCGCTCTCTTTACGCTCCCTTAGCCGATTGCAACCACCCTCTTGCACCCTAGTCCAACGTAACAACCCCTCGTGACACCGTCGGTGGTCTCTGCACGGGCGTTTACTCCGGGCCCGAGCGGAAATTGCGAAATTCTCGCGGTATTTTCACCCTGTCCTTCTCCCTCTTATCATTCCTTTCTCTTTTTCCCTTATCCGCTTTCCTAAGCCCCGCCGTCCCCCCGGCCGCGGATAATGAACGATTGCCGCATCGGGCGATAATAAACGAAGGACGCCGCAGCTATTCCCTTTCGGTCCGGTTGCATCGCGTTTCACAAACGCGGGACAAACTTTCCTCCGCGGGCTGAATTTCATCCGATCGAACGGGAAAGTATAATGTTACGCGGAGCAAAGCGTACGCGGAATATTCGTCATCCAGCCGGTAAATTACAATGCGCCGTGTGCAGTTCATTGTACGAGTGGATGCGTCTATATACCCGCTTTATTACGTAATTTCAGTCGGCAAATTATTACAATTCGTCCCGGCGGTTTGCACTGTTAACGATGTTTGTATTATACGTACATAGGCGCGCGGTAGAGCGGCATTGTACGCGTGAACGAGAGGCAAATAGTCCAATCGATAGAGGCCCGCCTTTGGTATTCAAATCAAACACTTTGCGCGTATCTACATTTATAAACGTCTATTATCATTCTGGTGGATAATGAATCGCCAATTAATTACCATGCAATCAATGGCAGGGCCGACGACGAAAGTACAACGGGGGGTTAGCGTTTCAATCGTTCCCGGCGTTCCCAGCGTGCCCGGCCTTCCCGCCAGGCCAACGCGCGATTTTTCCTCTCGCGTACGCCCTCGTCATTGGCAGGTTCCGGTGATCGATCGCGTTCGATCTCCATTGTTTGCGAGTACCAACACCACGAGACACGAGAACATCCTCCTGGAGAACCCGGGGGGTGGAACGCGCTCCGCCACGAAGAAACGGCACGCCGCGTCGAGAATTCTGTCGTTCGATGCGCGATCCCGAAATTACGACGCGAGCCGAGGGTGCCGTTTCCGCGGCAATTTCTCGATTCGAGCGGGCGGGAAAGGACGAGGAAGAGATTCGCAATCAGGAGGATCTCCGTTTGCACCGGTGTCAACCGGCGGACGCGGAGGACGCTGCGGACGCGGCGACCGGCCGACCGCAGCACTGTCAAGCTGCGTAATTAATCCACGTTTCAGCGGGCCTGCTACGCCCGACAGCAGCCTAAGATTTACCGCAGTCCAATTTTACACCTGTCCGTCATCCGAACTCGCGACCAGTTACCTTTCGCTTAATGAAATTCGCCCGCTGGGTAATTATCAATGCTTCTCGCCCTCCAATTCGCGTATCCATTTCGCGACCTGCCAAGACGGTTCCCCTGGTTCGCCGCTACGAGCAAGACGATCAATTCCGAATGCCGAATAATCGCTTCCATTTTACTCTCGCGGATTATTCAGCGATCGATCGATCTCGATTCGTCGCGAGATCGGTAGGTCGTACGTTATTCCTTTCGTTACGAGAACAATTGACACGAGATAGCTTTCGAGGATAATCGTCGCGGTTGTTATGAATCTTTCGAGCGAAATTTGTTACGCTTATTCCCGCCACGGACACCCTATCGGCAACGGTGCTTAGAATATCGACGAGGCAATTGCTGTCCCCGAACATTCGGTTCTTCTTTCTCGATCGCGCATTAATCTGTCGCGTTTCGAAATTGCGCTCGAGTATACGAACGCGATTGCAATTTTCAAGCATCGTTGATCTTTCCCATGCGCCGTAACGCGGGACCGGCTCGAAATTTGTCGCGATTTTAACCGGTCACGTTGCTTCCCGATGCGCGGTCCGAATTTTAAAGGTCGGCGTAAATTTGCGCCACTCCGACAGCGTCACGCGATCCTCCATTTTTTCCTCCCTCTTTCTCTCCATTTTCTCTATTTTTCTCCCCTTTCTCTTCCTTTTTCCGCAGTCATCGAAACCCGCGTTTCGCTACTTTAACCGTGTGTTTTATCTCCATTCGATTCATCTCGGCGAAAAGCGCGGCACAAACGGGAACGGACAAAGTCGTTGGAAGTTTTCAAAAGGAATGACACGGGAAAGCGATGGATTTCGACGAGAAGGGCTTACTTTTGAAAACGTATTACCGCGCCCAGCCTGTGCCCTTTATTTCGTCAAACCAATATTTCCGCTCGCTAGACCCGACAATTTCCAAGGTTATTGCAACGCGCACCGACCAAAGTATCACCGAGTTCATGGTTGTCTTTAAAACCGTTCGTACCAACGTTGCGTAACCTTTGATTGGAATACGGTTTTACTATTCCGTTGGAACGCTTTGAAGCGACTTACATCCGCAAAATCGGTGCTCGTTACGCTTTCCAGTTTACAACAACGTTCATTGTGGGTGACGGCCGAACGAGTGAAAAGGTCACCGTTAGAGCCGCGTGACGAACAACGTTTCGATTCGATCGTTTGCGTGCAAATATTCCACCGCGAACGAAAGACTCTGAACAAAGTTTCGAGCGTTGTGCAAATGTCAGGATCGTGTAAAAAACGTTCACAGGGCTCGACATCGATCGGTTGCGATTGAAAAGCAAGCATCGGTAATACAGCCAAGTGTTTGACTTTAATTTCGTGTAAAGAAATTCCTCCATTTTAGAGCCGTATTATTTATCCATCGAATCGAACTAACCGCCACTCGTTTGCATAAACGTTAATTTCAATATTCTCCTATATTTTCCGCGCCGGATTTATCGATTCCGTCTGCCCGCGGAAACAGGAATTTGATATCTGATTCGATGCTACGCAGCCGTTATTGTTACTGCACCTGTACCGGGGCTCGATGTTATTGCAGTCAACCTGCCATGATTGACGCCGTGAAAAGCCGAGGCAATGAAATCACGGAAAAATAATGCTCCAGATACCGAGCTATATGAGCCTCGTTCTCCATTCTATATTTTTAACGCCTCGCTAACGAGCCTGTTCCCTTAGACCGATTGTCCCGCGTGTACACCATCCACGAGGTTAAACGCTTCGTCTTACAAACCTATGCACGAATACCTCGAATTGAACCACCATAGCAGCGAGAGTATTTTGGAGGAATGGATCGAGCAATCTTCGACGAGGATGACGAACGGATCCAGCGACTGACGACGCAAATCACGCGCAGATCGAGCTAACCTTCGTTAGATTATAGGAGATATCGGAAAAGCGAACGAGTTCTTAGAATACACGTGGAATTTTTGCACGAGAATAACAGAAGGGTTAGGGGTGCGAAGCCCTCGGCCAGGGAAAACCCTGAAGAACAGACGCGCGCCATTGCGAGTCGTAATACAACCCTAACCTTACTTAACAGCACCTTCGACTGTTTATGCTTAAAACACTTACGAGAGTCGGTAAAATAAAAGAGAGGAAAAGTTTTTCCTCGAGAAGAAGAGTCCTCTGAATCATCCACCACGTTCCCTCGTTTTTCCGGCTATAGTATTAACACTTTCGCTATGGCGAACTTCGCCGCGAAGCGTCGGGTCAAAGATGGAGATATTACGATCGTGCAGTTTTTAGCATTCGGTCTTTTGACGCAAATCTTTCGAAGAGAAAAAGAAGAGGAAAAGCTGACCATCGCTCGACCAATAGAGCTTGCAATTCTTTGCGAAAGGAGCTAAGCGGAACGGTAGCATTTGGCTTAATATTTGACACAACTTTTGTGGCCTGTGACTATAGTCATCCGTACTAGCGAGAGGGTTAAAACTCACATCTAGCAATAATTTTTCCTACGCTATGGACGAAAATAATCGCAATGGATATTCGTGGATTGGCTTTCGACGAGGCAATTTTTCGAGGAAGAAGAAAATAACCCGGTTACCACCGAAAAAGGACGGTCATCGACCGATCCCGTGAGTCAGACGTATCGACAGCACGAATTAAAATTTAGATATCCGTTGAACATCTAATAGTATTACTTTTTCGTTAGTCTATTCGAAATACTGCATTTAAATCCTGCCAAAACTAATTCGATTTGAAATAAATATTCTATTTTCCGTCTAAAATATAGCTGATTATTTTTTAACTTGACCCTATCACGTTCGGTTCGATGACTGGCCCGACTTGGACGAATATTCCGTGTAGATTTTGCAGTAGCGTGCTTTGCTTGCAATAACGATAGTGTATCGTCCGCGACGCAAGGACATTGAAAGAACCGTCGGTTCGTCACGTGGCTCCAAGAAGTCTGTAGGAGACCTCAAAATCGCTGGAGTAAATACGAAGAGTCAATTTGGAATTGGAACTGCGTCAATTGCGCGTGTTTTAACTAATCCGTCAGCATTTCACTTTATTAGTATAGCGTAATTACACGATAACCGTCTAGGTTAAGTGTAACCACTTTCCATATAAATATAAACATGCTTTCTTACTCGAAATTCGATATTACTCCGGTTACGGGAGATAAGGGAATTTGTAATTTCTCGCACAGTTTAGAGATTAGAGCGTCCTTCTTAGATATTTATTACCACGCTTCGGAAATGTCCGAAGCATCGGTGACGCGGCAGCTATTTAATAATTATACAATTGCCGTTTTATATTTATCGCAGTTTAAATTATTCGACGATTAATAAATAGTTATGTTCAATGTCCATTAATATCGCAAGAATAAATAATTACTTAATAATAATTAACATAGAGCATCAAATATAACAATGAAGCTCAGAGACAATAATAATTCGATTTATTAAATTGTTGTGTCGCGTGCATTTCAAGCGCGGATAAATTATTTCGTACGTTCGTGATTAACGAGTGGAAAGCAAAGTTTTGTAGTGGATTTTGAAAGTATGCGAGTTATTTTCAAACGTTATGACTCGTACGAATCTCGAAATTTGAACAGCATTATAAACAGTTTAGGCAAACGCGATACATTCGGTAAATACAAATTTTCGCTAGGAACGAAACTAAAAAATCCGTATAAATTATTACGAAACATCGGCAGAGATGAAAACCGGGTATTTAAATATTAATTCGCGTCACGGGGAATTTCCGTCTGTCCGACTCCATTTGGTAACGATCGATGGAAATAAAACTCTGTTCGCTGTTCGTCGTGGATAAAATTTTCTAACCGCGATTAGCGTGCCCACGAACCGGCGAATTTTTACACGCGCGCAGAAAAATTGCGAATAACCCGTGCAAAGGTAAAGAAAAGGCACCGCGCGAGTATAAAAATGCGGCGGAATGTTTACGATTATAGTCCACCCTGTAGCTCATTTGCGACTCGATGGCGACGTTTCGTTTCAATTGCATTCGCGGCTAACGTTGAAATCCCGTTGTACGCGAAATCGATAAGGTTAGCGATAGGAGAATAGCAACGAGTGTTCCTACTACCCGAAGCGTGTGACAGAAATTTACGTTAGACGATAGGTCTACTTTATACCTCGTTCGTGGTTAGACCGTTTCCGAGCTTTCGCATTAACGTTCGACGAAACGGTTCGCGATTCATGCAACGCGCGTTATCCGCACGAAGAGCCCGGCGAGGAGTAAAATGGAGGACGAACGGCACGCGAGAAGGGCGACCGGCCGTGATCGAGGCGTAGAAAATTGTATGAAACACAAGCCGGCCACGGTTTGGTAAAACCTGAACGACCACTTCGTAACAACGATACACGTCCTTCGGGGAGCGTCGTTATCGCGAGTATCGTTACAAAGCGACCAGCGCATAATGGTCACGAACTTGTAACGATAACGACGTTGCCCGGCTTTTAGTCGGCTGCACGGCCATCTCCTTATACTATACGAGCCAGAAAGCTCCGAATGGACATCCGACGTGATAATGCGCGAAAGCTCGTTCGACGATCTCGCTGGATTCTAAACACAGCTATCGCTGCCCAGAGGCCGCGCCCATGCTCTCGGTCCATCTCCGCGCGACACGTACACACGCGTGTACCAAAGGGTTGCACGACACTCGGGGGATGCGACCGGCTCTCGTGAAAGGATGCGGAGGGTCGCGTTCGCGGGACGCGATCCCTGTGCCTCGATGCGCGCGCGTTACAACGTTGTTAAAATTTATGAATAATGTAGCAGAGTAACGTAGTTTGCCGGTAGTTCGTCGAAAGCACGATCGCTATCGTCTTACGGAAATTTCACGGAAAATACGGAATGCTCGCGAATGCTGGAAATTCGCGCGAAGAATCGCGGCAGCGCGGGCTGGGGATAGGGAAGCACGAAGGGGGGGGGCTAAAGGCGATGACGTGTCGAGGACACGACAAATACGCGCGTGTACGCAACGCGCGAGGGACAGACGAGGAAGCAAAGGGGAAATGCCTTGCACATTGTTGCAAGAGCGACGGGGAACAGCCGGTTTACGCAGTGTCAACGATCTTTCGCGTTGTTTCGTGGTCCGCAGGAAACAAGCAACGTACTAAAACGTTTTACGAGCGGTCCATACAAACTGCGACCGCGTTAAAACAATCCACCGCGTTACAATTACAGGCACAACGGAATCGCTGCTCCGCGGAATCCACGGATACGAGCATTGTTACCCGGCTGGCTCGCGCCGGCGCGGATATTGCCGATTTACGCGCTCTTCGCGATCCGCGGCTAACGTCTGGGTCATCCGTCATACGTATATCCCCTCGTCGATCCGCTATTTTCCCACCGACCGAATTTTCCTTCCCGTTCCATCCCGGTTGTAAACGCCGACGGCCAACTCGGCGCGCTTTACGACGCGGCGAGCGCCGACTTATACGTGCGAGTAATCGCGCGGTTAGAAATTAATTTTCGCCCCGGTTCGCCTAACTCCAGGCACGAATTATCCGTTAGACTCTCGTGGAACGAAATTTCGGGCCGACCTGCAAACCTGGCTATTATCACGCGTGCGGGGATACGTGAAAAACGTGTAGGAAAATCGGCACACCGCCCCCGCCCGGTCGATCGCGTTTCGAGATATTCAAACGAGGAAGGCCCACGAAAGGGTGGCCGAGCATGGGGGTTCGTGCCGAAAGCGAGCACGCGCGACTTCTTCTGGAGCGTGGATTGATCTCGGGAGAACAGGTCTCGCAGCTTTCGCGGGTATTACGCGATTCGAATCTTGGTATTATTCTATAATCTATTCAGTGGGATGATAGCGTTGGCCATGGCGGTTAGAGTCGGTTGCATGCCGACCGACGGCTCGTTCCACTCGCACGCCACCACCCACCAATAAGCACCCCTCGGTATCGGGGTTGCGCTCCTCCCCGCTTGCGCTCGCTCAGACAACGGCATGCGAGCCGATACTCGCGCCTTCCGACCTCCTCGATTATCGCTGCACGCGCCTTCTATTGCGCCAAGGGAGACAGGCAGCCTCGCTGTTACCGCTTATTTCCTCCACGACGTAAACGCCGTCTTGCTCTCTCCGTTACTCTCTATACCCCTTTATACCTCTCTCTACCTCTCTCCGTTCCTCTCCGTCTCTCGGTCATGCCGCGAAAGAGATAGCGGCGGAGCCCCGGGGTATCGGCGGCAAGGGAGACGCGACTAGGAGCAAAGGGTAGAGGCGAAATAGAGCCGAGGGATGAACGACGACACGGCGCAGCTGATTTACGAGCTTCGTAACCGAAATGGGAAGGTTGGATATCGGTGGTGGCACGCAACGCGATCCCCTCGATTTGCGACTGACCATCTTCGGTCGTTACCTAAATATCTAGACGTCTAGCAACGACTTTCGATCAGTCCGTGGCGAATGCACGCGTATGCAAACATCGGCGGGTAGGCAGAGGTTTGGAATAGTCGAACCGTGTATAACGCGTATCCGAACCGTATCGAATAGTCGACGCGTCTTTATCCGAAACTATTCGCGAAAATACGTAAACCGCGGTATTTATCGGCGAAATTGCATTTTTGTTTGTCGGCGGGCAAGGACAATGCGTCGCTTCGATGGCGAAAATTGTGTTCCGCGGTTGCCGATTGTTCGTACGGTTACAAAAACCGAGTTCTGGTCAACGAACGGTATAACATTCGGATTAAATTAAAAATAAAGGGGGCGAGATTTGATTTCCATGTGTTTTGCGCAAACAAAACGAGGCTTTTTCGCCCGCCGGTGTACGCGAGATCGAGCACATCGGCAGACAATGAAGCAACGGCACCGCGATTCCGGCATTGCCTGAGAGGTGACATTAATTTTTCCATCGTTCCCGTGTTCCCCAGCCTCGTCCCGTATAACGTTTCCAAAATGATTTATACGTGTATGAACTATGGAACGCCGATAATTACGGTAATCGCAATTAATCAGATTTATGCGTGTTAACTATAAATCTGATTATATCTGGCTACGTAGGTATAATAATGGTTAAATCTCTGTAAACGCACTACCCCCGACTCTAACCCTGTACAAATTATAGCGCCAACGCAGAGCAAATCCGCATCTCCCCGTTGTTGATCGAATTCTCCGATACGACTGACGTTCGTTACGACAGGGCGATTATCGAATGCTTGGCACTTTGACTGCCACGATTGCTCGTGTACGCGGCATTGCGAGCTGAGAAGGACTCTAGCAAAGAAAATAGTATTAATAGCGGTATCAAGAACTCAGGTCTTTGGGATGGTGTCTAGAGTTCACGCGGACGGGGGACCACGTGCAAGGATCGTACGGATGAAATATTTATGATCGGATCGAGTGCGAGCAACGAACGAAAGTCTAGGAATGTGTCCGAGTGTCCGAAGTACCTGGCCCACCGAGGGCGAGGTCGGGTGGGAAATGAGCGATCAACGAAAAGAGCTTGCGTACTGTAAGAGTACGTGAGCGAGGAGCACGAGCGAAACGCGTATTTTCGGCGTGACAGTCAAAGAGTTAGTCGAATCTGTCGCGAAAGGACTTCGTGGTCTATCGTGCGAGCTCAATCGCCTTTTACTCCTTCGTTTTTCCCCGCACCGCGGAAACGTACCCGTTGTACCCGTTCGCGAGACGCTCGACAGCTGCGACCAAACACCGGACGTGCTCGAATAAAATTTTCCATCAAGAGTACCCTGATCTCTGACCGAGGGTATACGACCTCGCGATAGCCGATAATGGTACCAGTTCCTCTGACAAATTTTCAAAAGGGATTTCCCAGCATTTTTTCCCCCGCGCCCGTGCCGAGAACGGGCCGCGACCGATCTCGCGGTTCACGCCTCCAATGGAATCCAATGGAATCGAATGGAATCGCGATTAGACGTTAATCGTATCGGACAAAACCCGGCGAGAATCGGTGGGAGGACAGGAAGAAAAGGAACAGGGATAACCGAGGAATGGAATTTATGTCCGGTTTCGAGGTCGAGTCGCGCGACGTCGGATCCGCTGGTTTTCGATCGAGATTTTGAAATGGAGTTGCCGGCGAAGCAATAGGTTCCGACCTAGGAATCCGGGGGCAAGACCGAGGCCAGAGATCCCCGGTCAGTCTCGACCCGGCACGTAATCCGGGGACGAATCCCCAAGATCAACGGTCTGGTTTCACCGGAAGCCCTCTACCGACCGTTCGACCTTCCCTAACCGATCCGAGCTGCGGCTCGCGCTCCCATCCGACAATGAATTCGCCGCTGCAAATTTCATTCCGATTGCCCACCATTTTTAACCTCTAACGATCGAGTTACGACCGATGCTGCCAACTTCTCGCGCCCCTTGCCTTCCGCAAACTTTCCTCTTTCCAACTTCCTACTTGTTTCTCTCGATCGTCCCGGGACAACCGATCTCTTTCGAAATTCGTCGTGTTATCCTTACCGCGTAAGCGCGTGGGGGCGAAGTTGCGAGATTCGACGAGAAGCACGCAGGAAAAACGCTGGCCGATGTTATCGCCGGTACACACGAACGTGTCGGAACTCTCGCGCTGTTCGGATTAAGCCGAGAGAGATCGGTGGTTTCTCCGGAGCCTATCCCTCAGCGGGATCGAGAGCACGCCGAGACGCTCGGGGCAACGGGGTCAGGAAGGTGGTTTCGGGTCAAGATGGGGATTAGGATCTCGAGGGGTCACCTTGCGAAACCCGACCTAGCACTATACATCTACCCCATAAATTATGCCCGTCTAAACACACGGTTGCTCGATGAAGTAGCTGTCCGGAGATCGATTAAACGCGCGGAAAATACATACACGCGCGCAGCGAAATCGAATATCCCGCGGGATGCGAACCGACCAACATCTCGAATCCATTTACGTCCCTCTTGGCGGTCTATATTTTTAATCGAGGTACGGATATTTCTATCCGTCGACGTAGCGCTCGGTGGAACGGAAAAGGGCGCAACATCGATCTCGCGTTAAAAGATAACGAACGCGGAAAGAGATTCCATTTGTGACGGCTAAGGCTTCGCCACTACGCCTATGCCAGATGATCGGATAAACTAAAGCCGTAACGTACCAATAGTCACTGCAGGCTAACAGGAAACGTAGGCATTGTCCTCGGGATGGCATTGGCTATCGTCGATGTCATTCCGGGGATTAGCCTGGGGCCTGGCAGTTAGCTCATAAGCCAGACCTCTTCGCTCCTTAATTTACGATCCCTTCGATCACCGTGACTTTCCCGCGAAAATGTGGCCCTTTTCCTTTTTCCGTCCCTTGCCCGCATACTCGATGGTCTTTGAAAAGCTCCAAGGACAGAAGGCCCAGTCAGTCTGACTTTGATCTTTCGAGCTGTAATTGCCGGTCTGACGGCCGTCTACCGATAAGGATCGTTGACCTGAACACCGAAGTTTGTTTTGCAGACTTTCTACACCTCCGACGATTATTGTACCGCGCGCAGTTCTTACGTGCGCAGTCTCTTAGTCGAGAGTAAGCTGGAAGGAATTTTTCGCGTCTAGACGGAAAAAGCCTTTTTCTAAACGCGTCGATTCGGGTGGAAAATCGGCAGCGAATGACCGTTACGTTTGGATCGCGAATTAATCGGCAGCGTAACGACGGTGGGTCGTGGGGGATGCCACAACGGTTTCGTCGGTGTACAGTTTATGACACGGAGAGCGTTCGATTCCGGGACGTAAATCGAGCCCTAAAGTGGTGCGCAATCGCGGAGTTATTTCGAGGGACGCGTTAGATTTATTCGCACAAAGGTTCCGCTTCGTTAGCCAGGAGGGTACGCATAAATGTTTGATAACACGACGCGATAGAAAGCGGCCTCGATAGGAGGGTGCGTGTGTCCTTTACCGGGACAGGGGTTTGCTAAGAGGGCACGCCGCGTGTGTGTTTAGCTATGCGCATAGTTCGCATACCGACCCTTCCTCGCATGGTATGTTATAATTAGTGCTCTAGCGAGCGCACGCAACATTGATATGTCCACGAGCTTCCGAATACTTCCTTAACGAGATGGCTTCGTAAACAACGAGTTAAGCGATCGCGTGTCCCTTCGATACCGGAGGACCGACGAATGGGTCCCGAGGAAAGCGGGTGACAGTTTTGAGTCCCAAAACGTCTCTCAGTTGGGAAGAAAAAAGGACGCGATCGATGAACGTTTCCGCGGCGAAACCGAAGCGTTAATATTCCACGAGGAACTGCCCGACCAGCAACGTCCTTTCAGATAAGATCGGACCCTTTGATGTTTGACCGCGGATCGCAAGGAAGCCGGGCTGTCGGGGAAATTTGCATTTGGAAATGCGATTACTGCGACTCGATTGAAATTTTCATAAGTACGCGATTAATGGGAAACTACGGGCGCGACTGGCCGCGAGTGCGCCCTAGGCCATGCTCGTTTGTAAATTCAAATTCCACGCCACAGCTATTAATTACGGCGTCGCCTGATAAACGCGGACGTACACTCCCCGTGGACCGGAAACGTCAAACCTCGTTTCTCTCGTTCGCCTTTCTTTCCTTCGTGGCACCGCGGGCGCCGTTTCCTCTCGTTTGTCGAGTCACACGCTCGGCCGTGTGATACGCGCGAGGAACGGAGGCGCGAACGGAGGCAACGGTCTCGGAGACGGCGCCGAGGGATGAATAAAAGGGAGGATTAAAGCGTGCCGGGGGAAAGTGGCGCGGCCCGGCTTCGCAGCTTCCGTGGCAATAATCGTTACCGCGGATAGTTTGCGAACTGGTAACGGGAGGAAAAAGGTCGTTGAATGTAAACGCGTGGTCGGGCATCGCGGCGCGCCTCTTCGAATTTCCAACATCCGCCGAAGCGTGCTAACGTCGCGTCTAGCCGGTAAAACGCGTCGCGATAACGGGGAATCTTTGCGACTAATTTATAGACCAGGCGACGGGATTCCGTGATGCTCCTGGATCGAAGGATAACGCCGATAACGCGAGCTACGCGGATCGCGGATATATCAATTAATCACGCGTCGCGCAGAAGTTCGCCGCGGATCTTGCAGCGGTGCAGTTACATCGATGCGCAGGTACAGCGTAGAGGCGTCGCGACGGTTATCAATTATTCACCGATAAAGCTGCCATCCAGAAGCTTCGCCCGCTCCACCCACGCCGGTATCCCTTCAGCCGCCGATTGAAATTTATTGACACGCTATAATTACGTGCCACGAAGTTGATTGTGCGTAGCTGTGATCCTCATTAGGCTGGTACGCCTGACCGCTGTGAAGGCTTCTGATGGACGAGTTGTCCTGCCTGTCCTTTCCACCTCCCTCTCTCCCCCCTCTCTCTCTCTCTCTCTCTCTCTCTTTCGCGTGGACAAGGAATCAGCAAGAATCAATCGGGTATTTGCAGCCCGGCTGACCGAAAAGCCGCGACCCCGGACTAACCGCCATTCAAGTTTCACGCGAAAAATTCAAAATTCGCCCGACCGTAACCGCGCGATGGGATATCGAGAGGCGGAGCTGGAAAAAATTGAAACAACCGCGCGGTGAAATCCGGCTGTTTCAATTACCGCTGTGTTCTTTTGAAACTACGAAACTTTGAAAAATGGCCAGGAAAAGAGAGAGAGAAAGAGAGAGAGAGGGTGGAGAAAAAAGGAAGATCAGCGACGTATTAATCGGCAGCAACCGCTTATTTCCCCGGGTACAGGGCATCTCGCGGATAGCTTCGAGCCTGCCAGCTGCTTGAAAAATGATGCAGCATCGCGTGGCGTCAGCAGCGACGGCGCCGAATTCCGCGCGAAGCGTGCAAGTTTAATTGCGAAACTTCCCCAACTATCGCAAATTACGGGAAATATCGAAAAATCCCGGTAATATCCCGGCTGTCCATCCGGTTTGCGGCTGCTCTATTTTCATCCGCGTATATTCGCCGTTCGTTGGTCAAACAGCTCGACGTTACAAAGAGTGGACGAGCGGCGGCGTGCGGAAAGGCCAAAGACCACCTACCCTTGTGTACCTACTCCTGGCTCGTCGTATCAAGCGTCTGTGCCGCGATTGGCGAACCGAGATAAGCATTTTCGATATTTATTTTTAAACGGTCGTTGAACGTTCGTCTGTGGACTCGCGCGCGAATCCCGTGCAAGGTATCCGAACGTTTTACTAGCCGAAAACGGTCACGAGACGGATTCATTCGCCGAAATAAATCGCTCGTAATTGAAGGGGATTATTCCGACGTTTCGAGTGGATGCAGCAGAAAAAATAGCGTAGCTCGAATTCGCGGTGAACTCTGTTCCATTTACCCGGCTACATATAAATATTATATGCAACTGCCAGCATCCGCAACGGTGACGTCCGCAACGAGAGATTTTGCAAAGACCTCGCGCTATCTCGGGAGAAATTATCGCGCGGACGGTATCAAGAGCTATTTAAATCAAGCCCGGTTCGCTTTACGGTTCGTTAAGAAAAATCATAACGAGTAATCGGTCGAGATAATTGTCAATTAAGAGGGACTCGTGTTTCATCCGATTATATTTCGAGAGAAATACCTTTCAGATGTCATTTCGACCTATTGTGTCGCGCGTATTCTTCGTTTCCTCCTCCTTTCTTTCTCATCTCGACGAGAAAAATTATTCCGAACGATGTAGCTGCATTTAAATTCACCTCTTCCCCCCCGGGCCGATTTCCTTCCAATTTTCAGGTTCATTAAGGAAAATTATAGATACGCGATCGAGCGAAATAATTGTCAATTAAAACGTTTCGTGTTTCATCGATCCGCGAGTTCGAAAGGGCCTGCTCGCCACGTCGCGGCGCCACGAGCTTTTAATTAATAACCGTTTCAATTAAGAAGCGTCCGGTCGTTTAGCGATTCGACGACGACGAGGACGACAAGGACGACGAGGACAACGACGCTGCGGCGGTAACGACGTAAACGGGCGCGTAAAATTTCGTTCGGGGAAGGAAAAGAGCAGAGCAGCTCTGTAAAGAGAAGCCCTTTATGAAGGCCTCGCGGTGGCGTTATTGCGGCCAACTCGGAATGGGAGAACATCGTGACCGCGTCTGCAAAACGGAATGCAGAAAGGAATTCGGAGTTCGAGTGGCAAGAGGCGAGCGAGCAGCGAACAGTGACGTACGTTTAATAACGCGAACCGGCTTGTATCTCCGACTGTCATGGTGTGCCGACGATGTAATGGGAAAGAGAACGCGACCTACCGACGTCGTTTACCGCATATTAGTCGCGCCAGTTGCGAATTCCTGAAACGCCGCGAATTTTTCGTCACCACGGACAACCCACCCCAACGTAGGTCCTCGAGGAAATCGCACGGATTTCCGCTCCGTGGCGTTCTTCGAGAGATCGTTCGTTCACGTTCCACGTTCGTGCGTAACGTCGTTGCAACGATCGCGTGAATCGTAAATCGGTAGAAAAGAAAGAAAGGAATCACTCACGTGTACAGTGGTACTCCGGCCTCGTCCTTGAACCAGAAGACCATGTGCAGGGTGTCCTCTCCGGGTGGGGTGATGTCGCATGGCAGTTCCGCTGGCTTTCCTTCCACGACGCTGATATTCACCAATGGTACTGGAACAAAAATACGCGTCGATCGTACCGATTAAATTTTCCTCGGATAGGGGAGGATGCACTGGACTTGGATTTCGATTTCGATTTCGCGATCGAATTATGTCTGCGAGAGAAAATGCGAGGGACGGAGAGAATGGACGGATATACGGTCAGCGTAGCTCGATAACGAAAATCCGAACATTCGGATGCGGGTAGAATCGAGCCGGGAAAATGTTGGGTAGCGATATGTAAAGCACGCTCGGCATAGGATTAAGAGATTCGCTTATGAAATTCGGTTTCGACGGACTCTACCGTAAACCAGCCGCACGGCATCGTGTTCGCGGAAGAGGATCTTTCGAGCAGGTAAGTGGAAAGCTCGGAGGTCTGATCGTACGGAACGGGCAATTCCTTCGGGAATTTCCGGTAGGCTATTTCGAAGAAACGAGTTTCCATTCGATTCGGTCCGCCGCTTTCGTTTTCTCCGCGCTGGACGCTCGAAACAAGAATCGAAGCTGCATGTACCAAGCGTCCGGCGAGCGTCCGGCTGAGAATCTCGCCGACTTTCTAGCCCCCCGCGTCAGGCTAATACGAACGAAAGAGTCTCCGGGTACCGCTTGATCGAATCTGATTTGTCGCGACCGTTTCGCCCTTTCGTTTATCGAGCGTGACGCGCCACGGATATGGACGGGAACGCGCGAAAATTTCCGTTTATCGCCGGTGTAAATCTTTCGCAGACTTTCGCGAGAGTTGCGTCGCGAACGCACGAAAATCCGATCCGGAAGGATTAGAGCGCCCTCGCGGTTCCTACTTATTTTCCGGTTATACCGTCCCTGTCGGGTATAAATATCGCTTAGGGCTGACTGTTTACCATATAAACGCCTCGGAGCCACGATGCTCATTTGAATTCTCAGTTTTTCCCCGGTTGTAACGAGCTCGAGGTACGTGCAACAAGCAGCGGTTACCTCTCCTTGGCTGGTAACGCGCCGCACCGACCACGCCGTCTCCCGTCCACCCTCGTTTGCTATACCTTCCGAGCGAAAAGCAAGAACCCTAGGCGAGATCCTTCCCGGATTCGTTATAATTTCATGCGCGTATTTCGCGGGTTTGCTCGCGATTTAACGTTCGTTCCTAGCCCGGGGTACACGCGCGATCCTACCGCCTGGAATTTTTCATAAGCGTCACGCTTCTTCCCGTGGAAACCGCATAATTGGATTAGACTTGCGTCGCTGCCGGCGTGGACGTAACATCGGACGCGTGCGGCCGTCCTCGTGGAATTAAGTGGGAAACAACGCTGGCGAGCTGGCCTAACGAGCGCGTAATTAACGACGGCGCCGCGTCGCGAAATCTTCGACGATGGAGGAGAATTCATGGCCGCGGGAAAATCGTTTCCGTGGCTACGAAAGTCAGGCCGGTCGGAGCAGTGGCGGCAGTTAAACTCTGTCGATTTTACTTATTTACGCGGCGTTTCTACGTCGCTGGACGCGAAAGCGACCGCGCCGCGGCCATCGATCAGCCGCGAATAGCTCGTGCACCCGCGTGTAGTTTAAATACCAGAGAAGCCTTGAAAGCCGTTTCGATTAATGGAATTCCGCAACACGCCCGCAATTAACCCTCAAAGACCCGAGGCGCTGGTCGAAACGTCCAGCGGCGTGCTAATGGCGGACGCGGCTCGTGTCGCATTCGAAACGCATTTAATGAATTCGTTATCGACCGGAATCAACGTTTGCCACCGTGTTACGAACGCCCGGGCCAAGAATTTGCATCCACGGAATTTTCCTCGCTAATCCGTCCTCTTCGCCTTCGATCCCGAGCCACGAGTCGATCGTAAACGGGACACGGGTATCGGTTCGCGGCCGATTTCCGCCATCGATGATCGATCACGCTACGATGCGCCGCGTCGCGTAGCTTTCGCGGGAAATTTCGAGTTCAACCGCGTGGAAAACGCGACGCCACGAACGGCTAGTGGGGTGGAGGGGTCCCTCTTTTCCATTAGAGTCCAGCGGCACACGTGTCGTACGGAAGATTGAGCAAAAGTTTGCCAAGTGATACGGGTAAAAAGCGAAACTTTCGCGTGGACGCGACGAGTTTCCCGTTCAACTTTTCGGCTCCAACTCGTCCGAAAGTTACAGGCCACGCGTCACCGTTGATCACCCCGATGCGACAACGGGACCAAGTATTTTCATAAATCTTCCACGGATGACGCGGATCGATCGCACGGTCGAAAGCCGACGCAACGATTACGTTCTAATCGCTCGCAAACCGCTGCGCAACTATCGCGCGTCGATTCGAATTCGAACAGCCGCCCGATATCCATGCAAATTCCATCCAACCCGTGCAACCTGCGCTTCGCTTTTATGCGGTCCGATCGAGGCCGTAACGACAACTTTGGCATGCGTTTCGAAACCCTCTATCCCTCTCCCTCCCTCACCCGCCCTCACCCGCCCTCTCCCGCTCTACCTACCTACACTCCGGGGATACGCTTTTACGATATTTTCATCCCCGAAGACTATCGCCGGGCTTTACCGAGCTGTACTCACCGAGCACGTTTTCGACGAACATAACAGCGTACCCCGGGAACAACGGAGAGAAAACTGCGACTCTGCCTGAAAACCTGCCCCATCGGCCTACTACTCCGGTCCATTCGATTTTAATCGAGCACACCCGACGCGCAGTTTCCGACAACGCGTTCCGCGTTTGCACGAAATTGCCACGACCTTCGCGAGAGACGCATTAACGCGACACACGCGCGGCGAAAATATCCGGCGAATATCCGGGCCCGAGAGTTTCGTCGACTGCTCGATCCGCGTTCGACCCGGTTCAACCGTGGAACGAATGGAAAGGGCGGGACGGGGAGCGGAAGTTGCTAAGAAGCATTTGTCAAGCGCATTAACCGCGCGATGCATGGCGGAGGTGCAAGATCGATGATTCGAGCGCGACCCACGCTCACCCAAGGACCATTCATCCTGCGATGTTTCCACGGGCAGCAGCAGCAGCAGCAGCAGCAGCAGCAGTAGCTCGACGCGGGGGACAGAGCGTCGCGACACCGGAGGGATAATGGGGTTCGTTTTAACAAGGCAAACGTTACGATCGTCAAAGCCGGTATACGCCGTCTTGCTCTGGCAAATTAACTCGAGTCGGAGGACCGGTTGTTAGCCGCTATTATGCCGGCAATTCCTACACCCGGACGGATCCGCGACGGTGATAGCAGGGACAGGACGTACATAGGTGGATACGTAGGAACGAACGACGAGTCCGTTATTTACGGAGTGTCGAGTGTACTCGACACCCCTCTCTGGCCGTTTACAAGGATGGAGGAACCCTCCGATGTGGCCGGCCGTTTTGCTCTCTTTAAGCGACATTGTCCGCGCTTATCGTCACCCTCCGTCTCTCTCGCGTCTCTCTCGCGTCTCTTTCGCGTCCGTTCCGTGCGGCGCCGAGTCTCGAGAGCCCCGGGACAGGCGGCGGACGCGGACGTAGGGAATCAGAGTGGCGTTAATCGGTTTTTAAATTTCTCGCGGGCGAGCGAGCGGCTTTTGATCGCGAGCAGATGAAAGGGGATACGAAAATCGAACTAATAATTCGCTGCCCGGCAAAGGGAACATAGTCCGATAGGCTGGATCGATTTGCCTCGGTGTAATGGCGGAGCGAAGAGGAGAATAGCAGAGAGGCAGCCGGTTCGTAAACCGTGGCAGCCAGATTCAGTGGAGTCAGACGTACGAGACGGTCTCCGTTGAAATTTTCCGTTGTCCCGGGCAATGGAGAGGACCACCGTTTAAGAACGAGCTGGAGGAGCAGAATGAGAAGAAGAAGAAGAAGGAAAGAGGCGGTTGGCTGAGGCAGATGCGGTGGTGAGACGACAGGGACGGCACCGGGAGGCTTACGCTTTATTGCGTATTTACATATTTTCACCGAATCCCCTCGACGTTTCATAAAATTCAACGTCTTTACAAGGGTCGGCGCGATGCCGTTCCCAGGACGCTTCGTCGACACTTTATACCTTTGAATTTCTGCGACAAAGATTTTCCCCCCTGCCGGCAGTTGGAGTCGAGTACGAGTCGCTGGCGTTCCCTCTTATTTCTCCTACGGATCGGTTCAACGAAACAGACCGTTTCGCCGGTTCCGAAAACCGGAGGAAAAAAGGACACTTCGGGGTACCGGGTGAATTTAAATTTCATCCACGATGCCTTCGAGTAAATCGCGTTTCGTACGCTAGTTTCGCGCTCGGGATAAACGCGAAGCTTCTAGAATCGCGAGCAAACCGCACGTGGCAGATGGTAAACAACGACGACCGTTACGGGTCCGCGAATCCGAACAGGGATAAATTAACTACTCGGCTTACCATTCGAGTCCCGATGGCGCGTGGCATGTAAACAGCAACGGCGTTCGCTCGACGAGCCACTTTGTCCGAACACTGCGAAGAATAACGCGCAACTGAGACGGAAGGACCTCGGCGGAAATGAGCCACGAGCCTGGCCGGTGTTGTTTACGTTTAACCTGGCCTACAGACCACGCCTTTCAACCGACGTTCTTACGTTTGGACCGAATTCCTTGCCATCGGTCTCGCGCGATATCGTAGACAAAGGGGATAATTGAAACGTTTACGAGCATTCCGGTCGAACAAAAGGACGCGCCTACAGGGCGGTATCGAGACGCGTCCGTTAGGAGGCAAAAATGACAGAAGGGCGCAGCCTACGTCGCCGTGGGAGACGTTAAACGTGGCCGTGGAATTTTCGAACGAGGATGGAGTATGTGCCGAGCGACGCGGAAAATAGCGGCGAGGGTGCATCGCGAGAGGAATCGTAGTTTGCTGGCAAGCAGGCTAATTGAGATGTCGGCCTCTAGAGAGTAGAACGAATAGCTTAGCTTACCCCACTTCCGTTTCCTCCCCTTCGAGATTCCCCTTCGGGCAGCAGTGGCGCGCTTAAAGCGTAACGACGTCGCTTCGGAATTATTAATAGCACCTTATCCCTCGGGAGCTCCATTGTTGTCCGAGGTCTAGTCCCTCTCGGCGTCGTCTAGTGGGTGACGACTGCCGGTGTCGATAGCGCGAGACCTTCGCAATGGATGCACGGAACTCCGGAGGGAGAGAAGGAAACGCGCGAGCAGAGGGAACGACCAGCGTCGAGGGATTCGAGGAACGCTGAGAAGACTGAGAGACGCGGAGCACGGTCACGGGATCGATAGAACGTTAAAATACTTTAAAGTTCCTGGACGAAAGGTGGCACGCTAACCGATGAATATTAGCCCGCGCGCTTCCACCGACCGTCGACCATGAAAGCTCTAAGCCTAACCCTCGTCGCTGGTCTCGTCAATCGTTTCGTAAACGAGAACGCGGGTTTTCCAACGTTTCTTTCTACTCTCGATATTGGGATTATGGGTTCTGATAGTAAAATAACTACGGTAGACATACGCTTACCGACAAAAGTTAAAAAACGATGTAATGGTTTCAGAATTTCGGTATATTCTCTGTCTTTTAAGACACGCGGGTTGAAACTAAAAATGGTACAATAAAATAACATTCCATACATAGATAAACAACGATATTCGAGAAAAGCTCATTGTTTACTGATGTATGGAATGCTATCTTGTTATGGCAATTTAAGTTTCAACCTATGTATCGTAGAAGATAGAGAATATACCCAAATTCCCAAACGATTACGTTGTTTCTCAACTTTTGCGAGTTGGTGTATATTCTGTTTCATAGTCTTTTATCTCTCAAGGATGGTATATGTTCCACCTAATGCTTCTCCTGAGGGACTGACCGACCCCTCTAAGACACATCTGCAGCTGTACCCGAGTCCTGAGAGAGTGTCGAGAGGGTACGCGCCCAAACCCTCAACTTCCATCGGATGACTATATAAACGTTCGTTCTGGAAACTTGTATCTTACAAACTAGATTGATCTTTGGCTACTGCTAAACTCATCTTTTCGACACTCGAACATTCTCATGCTTTGACAATCTCGGAGTCGAGTCGATCGCAAAGTCTCCTCGAGTCCTCTTCCAACCTACGCAATTATTCCAGTTAACCCTTCGACTACCACGTTGGTCAGTGGTGACCGGATCGCTGGTGTGCTTGGAATAATAAGAATACTGCCGTGGCGACCTAAGCGAAACGCGTGATTTCGGCGTGACAGTGAAAGAAAGGGTTAACGCGGTGGTCCGATCCATCGATCAGTAGTATCTACTCGCGGATGTACTCGGAGACGCGAGATTCGAATCGACGCGCGTTTCGTCCGCGCGATTAGCGAATGAGAGCCGGAGGAGGAAACGGAAGCGGAAGCGGCTTCCGGGCGGCGTTCGAAGTGGCGTTTTCGCGGCGTAAGAGGAGTTATAAGAAACTGGGCGAGTTTGCAAGGGGATTAAGATTATGGGCGAGGTTTCTCGGCAGTTGGCGGACAGGACGTAGAGCCTGTCCGACGACGCAACGTAACGTTACGTCGCGCAGTGCCGTAGCGTGGATGTCTGACGCCGGTGTTACAGGCTGTGCAGTTGCCGTTGCATTGTGCAAAGCCGGCACCCGGCCGCGAGACACTGAGTTACGAGCCACGGAAGGGAGGTCGCGACCACTTCCGGTTGTAATGCAGTTTGCGCAACAATGGGAGCCACAATAGGCCAAGGGAGCCACGTAACGTCGCTCTCCCTTCGGAGACGTTGGCCTTTGACCGAGGATCAAAGCGTCGCTCTCCCTCCTCTCCAATGTCCGACCCCGCATTATCCTGGCCGGCCGCAGTCCTTTAAGGGACGAGAACCCGATCGGCCGGATTTCGCGCTTAATGAAATTTCCTATGACGCTCGGCTATGACGGTCGGCGACCAGCGTCGCTCTCGGCCGCGCAACTTTTAGCGTTTACCGATGAAACGCGTTTACGACCTTTCGATCCGGGGGAATTCGGGCGTGCATCGAGCGCGGCCGGCCATGCTTCGATGACATTTTTCGTCGGTGTCGCGAGAGTTTACCTTTTCAACGAAGCGCGCCGAGCCGCGAGCTTTCGCAAATGGTGCGAACAACTGCGTTAAAATGGACAGTGGTGGTAAACATCGCGGGACCCGAAGCAATTTCATCGCAATTTTCGTTTCTCTGCGGTTCGCGATATGATCGATCTGTTTGCGTAGCCGACGACCTTATCGATTGCATGTAAATTTGCCCGCAATTATGACGAAACGGCTCGGCCACCTGCTCGCGGATTTAATGAACTAACGGACGCGAATACCGTTTCAAACGGCATCGTCGATCGGCGCGCAACGAAAAAACCCGCTCTCTACGTCGGAGTGGCAGCGCGCGTGGCAAAGTTTCACCGGGGGTTCGGCTATTCCACTATCGGGGGTGTGGTTAGCGATCGGCCGAAAAAGGACGCGCAAGGTTCATCATTTGAATACCGGCCGAGTTCCGGATCAGAATTTCAAACGAGATTTCTGTTTAAAGTATGCTTAATCAACGTACTTTTGCCGAAACTTTGATCGTTGCTCGTTAACCAACGTATTATAGACGCTTTTTCAGCCGGCGTCGTTTCGTTTATCGCCGGCCACGAAGAAGTATCACGAACGGATCTCTCGCGCTGCCCTTTCGTTTCCATCGTCGCGTCGGGGAAATGTCGAGTGGAAAAAGAGAAACGAGAGAAAGGACCGGGGCCAAAGTTGCTCGATCTAAACGCGCGCGAGAGATTAAAAAGGAAACAAAAATGAAGAAGAAAGAGGAGAGCGAGAAGAAAAAAATTGGAAATAAAGAAAAATCGATGGCGAAAGAGAAAGCTCGCGAAGGGCCCAGAGTACATTCGTATTTTGCTCGCGACGGTCGCGCAACTTTCGAGCGAAATCAATGGTGAAATAAACGTGGATGTCGGTCGACAGCGTGAAATTGAATTAATCCTGAATTAAGAAATGGCTGGCGGAACAGAACGAGAGGAAAAGAAGGGAGAGACGAGCAAGAATTCCGGACGGAAGGGAAATCGGAGAGAGAGAGAGAGAGAGAGAGAGAGAGTACCGGGCGGGTGGAGACGGCAGCAGCCAACGAACGGATAGACTTCTCTCGCGAATGTTCTTCGAAAACTTTAAATAACGTTTGTAAACTCCGACCAAAGTAATTCGCGTAAGAAAGCTAGATTCGGGATTCGCGGTGAGTGGCGAATCGAGTTTTCGAGTCGAGGAATAATATCGCGTTTTCGCGGACGATTATATTCCGAGGGTCGGATAGAGGATGTTGCTTTAGCTTTCGTCCGTTTGCCTCCTCCTCTCGAGTGGTCGTCGTCGTCGTCCGTGGATCACGACAGCAGTGGAACGACGACGACGACGACGATGACGACGATCGATTACGAGGACCCGACGTTCGCGATGTCTGCGAACACTCGCGTAACGAGTTTCGTCGCTTTTGTCCGAGGGGAAATAATATCGAAAAATGAATCAACTATTTTCAACCATTCCACCTCGGTGAACGTCGATTCGTTTTCTCTCGAAAGTCAACGGCGGTCGAGTGGTTGGCTCGAGCGGATACAAACACGGTCGTTAATTAACTTATTAACCCGTTAAATTACATTTCGACTAATAAAGCGAGAAAAGTTTCTCGCTCGATTCATCGGGCGTCGTCTCGCGGTCGATCGTCTCCGCTTTGGACTTTGGCTCGTGTTCGAACGAAAGCAATTACTCGGCCCCTCGATTATGGATATTTGCTCGTCGCGCGCGTCAATACTGTCACTTAACAAGCAAATATCCATGTCGAGGCGAGTTAGATAGGACGGTGGAGGGGAATTGGTCGAATCTAGCATCAATGGGCCACTACCACCGCCGCACGACCAACAGCTCCATCCGCCATCATCGTCACCAGGACGAAATCTCGCGGACGACAATAGGTAACCGGTAACCGTGTGAATTCCGCGTGTGCAACGTTTGGTCGTTTCCCCGTGCGATAACAGGAACCGTCGCTTTAACGTTCCGACTGTTTGCCGTTTGCTACGTTGTAAAATTATTAGGGGTTTCTCGTGGACGACGCGACCGGGTCCGTCGCGAAATAATTAGCGCAACGGTGTCGTAAAATTTCACAACGTTGCGGCCCGTGATCGGCTCGAGTAGTGCAAGTTACGCGACGGAACAGTCGGAAACAAAGTGATCCGTAAATAGCGCGAAAAAGCTATTTCGCGATCGATTTCACTCGAATCTAGAACAACGACCATTTCCGTGCGGCCACGGCATCCACATTCGGCACAGCGCACACCCCGCACACTCTGCCGGTTTTTCCCCCTGAGCCGAAAAACCGTGAGCGCGAGCGAATTTGATCGCGGGCTGATCTCTCGCGTGGTCGGCGATTCGACGCGATTCCGAGCGATTCCGAGCGATTCGGAGCGATTCCAAGCGATTCCAAGCGATATCGCCTACTTTTTGACTGGAGCGTGCACGCGCGCAGCTGCGGCTGCCTGTCGAGTTCCGACGGAAGTGGATCCCATGCCAGCCAGCCGTACGAGCGCGCGACATTTGTGGCTCGCTTTATCCCGCGCTAACGAAACGGCTCGGCCGGAAGGAAAAATAAGCGCGAGGACGTCGAAACTGCGTCGACCGTGCGACGCTAATACGACGCGTCGCGTACCGGCGTCACGGGGCGAAATTCTCCACCGCGAGGGAGGGAGGGAAAACGAGGATGTTCGATCGAGCAGAGAGAGTGTCGTAGCCGGCACCGCGGTGGTGTGCTAATTAAAACCGTGAATAATTGACCGTTCGCCGCTTTCCAATAATTAATTCCATCGTCGGTGATAACGTCACGATTCATTCTCGTGGCTGCGACACGCGCGCGACTTCTACCTTGCCGCCTGCACGCCGCACACGCCGCGCGGCTTTATCCGCGCTTCGATATTCCTGACACGCCGCCACGTTGCACGCCGTTTGTACCACGCCATTTCCCTACCTATCGACTCGGCTTGCGCTCGTTATTTCCATAAACTAATACGACCGTTTAACGGTCTGTCAGTCGGCTCAGCTTCACCGCGCCTCCTCCGCACCCCATCCGCGCCCCATCCGCGCCCTGTCCGCACCCCTTCCGCATCTCCGCTGCATCGCGCCGCATGGAAAATGGCTCGCGTGAAATTTTACCCTCCCTCTCGAAGATCCGTCTTGGCGTCGCGTACCGTAATCGCCATTTCCGATCTAAGGAACGCCGCGCTTGCCCGAGCTAACAAAGATCAACCGAATACCCGAGTTAACTGTCCCTCGGGTAAACTCTCCGCTTTCGTACAATGCGACGACTAATTTCCGCCCGACAAAAGGAAGAAGCGTTCGAAAGGAGGCAAAGGTAGAAAAAGTTAGGCGAAATGTACGAGACTATGAAAGAGAGGAACGCGGTGAACCGACGTGGAAATTTGTGCGCGACGATAAGCGAGGCAATCGGAAGAAAAAGCTGTGGTCGCCGGTGTCTCCAGGAGAACGATACGGAAACGAGCTGGCTCGTGCTCGCTTCCGAGAGAAGTGGCAACCGCGAGTCGATAGAGTGGCAAATGCGAGAAGAAATAGAGCGACCGAGAGCGTATGGCGAAAGAGGCGAGCGGTGAAAGGCTCGCCGAAAGAGGCGAAGCGAGTGCGCGCGTAGATTGGCAGCTGGAGGCGGAAATAGAGGCAGCCGGAGCTAGAATCGAGCGACAGGGACGCTCGATTACCGCACAGGCGGAGAGAGGTGGAGAAAAAGAAAAAAAAAGATTAAGCGCAACGAGGAGCAAAGAGCCTATGCACCGCTGCCAATAGTCGCGACGAGAATACGCGCTGGATGGCTGGACGCGACGGCGTCGAGAGATCTAGCGCAAATTATCGCGCGGCCATTCATAAAGCAAACGGTTCCGCGCCACCTAGGCGCATCGACGCGTTTCCGGGCCAAGCGATCGCCACCCACCTTTCAAGAACGCGTCGATAATTTCGCGATAACGTAACACGGGCTGCTCCGATCGATCCGCCAATGAGACGGCACGGGCTTAAATCGCGCGTTACCGCGTCACCGTGAATCCCTCCGATCCATAACTAATTTTCGATCCAGACCAACGGGGGCGCCGCTCTCGCCCCGGATAAACGCGTCCCCACGCGCGATTCCCGCTCCACCGGCCGATCATTCCGATTGACAGCTGAGGAATTTATTCGTCGATAGTTTTCGCCCGGGAATAACGACTTTCGACGGGTTAACCCGTGAAAATGGGGAAAAAGAGCAACTCGCTCGACGGGGTAGCTCTTCGATCGCGGGAAAACGAAGCGTCGTCGAGCTGCGGTTATTTACACGCGACTCCTAATCCACACGCGCAGGAAGCCTCTTCGCGGCGTGATTTTATTCCGCGCTCGATATTATCCGCGATCTAGAAGGTGGGAAAAGCGCAGAGAAGAACGCGCCGACGCGGCCGACCCGGATCTTTCGGAATATTAGACGATTCATTGTAATTAAGTAGTTAGCAGATATCGCGTATAATTAGCAGATAGCGTCGTCGCTGTGCACGTGCGGCACAGAGAAGCGAAGAGGCGGAGGACACGGTAGACGCGGAAACGCTGCTAATAATCGCGAAACTGAAGAGCAAAGATAAAATGGCGTTTTTACATGGCGCGGGACGAGCAGAGGGAGAGAAAGGGAGAGCTTCGCGAAGGTATCCACGGATAGCGAAGCTCAGCAATTTCGGTAAAATTCTTAATGTAATTACGCGAGTTCGCGACGGAGACGGGGAAAGGGACGTTCGATACATCTTCCTAATTCCGTCAAAGCGGAGGAAACTCGCTATCTCTTTCGACCACTTTTTTCGTGCCAACGTTACGACCGTCCTTCGTCTGACTCGCTGGAATTACCGAATTACCGAATTACCGAAAATTTCTAATCGCCGGGAAAAATTAACGCGAAAAATTAATTCGGTATTCTTCCACCGGAAAATGAACAATCCCTCCACCGAGTCTCGTTAAGAATTCGAGGCGACCGCGTCATTCGGAAAATTAGCGGATCTCCCGTAGACGAGAGACTCGCATAATTCCGCAAAGCTCCCCAAACGACGACGGGGTGGTAGCGCGATGGCCATGCGCCACTTGCGCGAGCGAGCGAGCGAGCGAGCGAGCCAGGCAGAGAGCGAAAGAGGGACGGAGGGAAAAAGAAAATGGGAAACAAGACTACAGATGGACGCGCGTAATTGCGTAAATTTGCGCGAGATCGCTTTGGAAGACAAAATAGTTAATTTGGTTTCTTTGCGGCTCGTGGTCGCGGGCACGAGGTGAAGCACTTGGCGATTAAATGAAAGTGGCCTCGAGGAGGAAAGCGATGTTTCGCGCTTTTCACGTTCGCAGAGGCAGTTACCGGCGGCTCTTTCGTTCCACGCAGCTCGATCCGTCTCGTAATAATCCGTCCCGGTGACGAGCCCTAACGTCCGGTCTTTATTTCCGGTTCGCTCGTTCCGGTGCCTTTCTCGTTACCTCACGCTTTATCGCGACGTTGCGTTACTCGCGCGCGGGTGCGCCTTCGCGTTCAACCGCGTGCACACGCGTGCAGCCACGCGTGTACGCGCCTGTACGTGCGCACGCGGGTGGCTATTGCGTCGCAGGTGTTGGAATAATTTGCGACGACCTAGACGCCTCCGTTTATCGAACCAGCTTCGGTCATTAACGCCGCTACAGGGGGGGAACACCGCTCCTTGCTTTTGGATATTTATACGAGTACTATCACCGCGTTACGCGACACTATTTGTCATTCCTTATCGCGGTTTCCATCCACCAACAACGCCTCGTTCTCTTCGACGGACTAAAGGTCTGAGAAAGACTGGTCGTTGGTTCAGCGAGTCATCGATTTCGGCTTTCCACGCCGCCCAGTAGGTAAGTGGTTCTAGAACGTTGCCGTTATTAGAAGGGTTGGCTCGGCAGGGTGGAACGGTGGCACGAGAGCAAAACCGTTCGAATCGTGCATCGGTTAAGCCGAGAATGATTGCCTCTAATTTCTAGCGAGCAGGCCAGCAAGAAACTTCCTAATGCTTTCAACATGTTCGCTGTTAGTCGGTATCAGAGCCGGCTCGCGATAGTCGGTTTTTGCTGGCCGCGTAACGTGGCAGCCGGTTTCCTGCCTCGAATCTCCGACGGCTCTGCTCCGCGCGTCTCCGATTAGAGCCGACCGAATTCAAAAGCCTCGAGCTTCGTTACCGGCAAATTCGATATCAACGGACACGCGCGTTTTACCGGCTAGTCCGCGAGACCATATTTACCGTACATTTTCCTCCGCGAGATTAACAACTCGCCTCGACGTCCGCGTCGCATCCGCCACCCTCTGCCATCCGTTTATCGCGTCGTCCCTCGCGTCACGTTTTTCGAAAATGATCGCGCGATAAAATTCGTTACGACGGACTGCGAGATACGACGACGCGGATCGTGGATCGTGGATCGTGGGTTTGCTCGATGGCGAAGGAATCACGATCGGGACGTGCATATGCGTCGCGTGACGCCGTATCTTCTCGACTTTTCGTCGATACGCTTATCCGTGCACCAGGGGCGCGTAAACTCTGGCGCCTGACCGATTTTACGATTCCGCTATACCTCGAAGCTCATTGTATTTAAATTTGCCGCGCAATCTGGCACGGCTGGTAATTTCGTTGGGGTACACTGACAGACGTAGCGTTCGCGCGAGCACCCCCGCACGTAGCAACTTGGTCGGCGCTTGGTAATTTCCGGAAAGGACCGACCCGATTCCGACTCGATTCCCCTCTGTGACTGCCAGCTTCTCTGCCCGATATTTACATAAAATATCAATGATAAAATCAACTCGCTCAAAGCGATGGATGCAAATATGACGAAAGGCAATTTCGCGAAATAATCGCGCGGCCACCCTCTCGCTGCCCTTTCCGCTCCTCGCCCGTTTGCCGAGTTATTCCGTATTTAGAGATCCCCACCAGCCGTTGCAGCTGCAAACAAAAGAGACGTTCCCCGGTTCGACGTAGCGCGCGCGCACGTACGCATGCACGTCTGTAACAGTGTGCATGCGCTTGCAACCTTAATAAACGTCCTCCGTCGTTCCCGTGTATGGGCAAACGCGCGAGTTGAAATTAAATGCGAAAGAATGCAATTTTGCCACGCATTCTCCGCGGATCCGTCGTGTGCGCGCGTCACCGGGATTCCTGTTCGTCGAAGGGGGGTCCACGTCGCCTGTGTCGAACAGACTCGGAGCGTCATCGACACCCTTTGGAGACGCTACGGGGCAGAGGCACTCGCGCGCGCGCGCGAGCACTGGCACAGGGTGGAAGAAGAGCGACGGGGGTGAGAGGGCTGGAGGAAAGCAGGGAAATGGGACGCGTAGCGAAGGCAAGGGTTGGCACACCGGAGAGCGGAGGTCGAAAGGAGAACGGCGAGCCCGGTGCGACAAACTTCGAACAAGTCGAGCAGTCTGAAATCGAATGGAGTTTCGGAGACTTAGCAGAGTGAAAAATTGCAGGAGCAACTTTCGCGATGCTCTCAGACCCATTAAGCGGCTCAACAAGTACGGTTCCAGTAACCGTTTTGCCCATGGACTTTGAATCGAGCCACGGAGCGAGAAAGCGAGGCTACGCGCGCGTCGTATCGGAAAAAGGGAGAAACATGGTCGGAGGGAAAATTGTTTGTCGGAACGACAGTGTCCCCAGGGGGAGAGGAGGCCAGGGAAAAACGCGAGGCAAGAAACGCGACGGTAAAGGAGCCAAATGCAGAGACATTGTCCATGCCTTTTAAGCTGCATCTTTCCGCGACGCGACTCTTCGATTTCTTCGGAGTCCTTTCTCCAAACTCGTCCCGATTCTTCTCTCCAACCGGGCCGGTTTAATGGAATGCCAGCTTCGCTTTCACGCTAACGAGGGTTAATTACCTTTTACCGAGCAGTCGCGAGACTCGCGGTTTCCCAATCAGCACGCTTTTCTCCGATTTCGCGGAACCAGTCGATCATAGAAATCGTCGCGTCGCGATCACCTGTCTAGTTAACGATCGAATATATTTCACATCGAACGTGTCGGGAATCTGCGAACGAAATCTGCCCGACATCTCCACGTTTTTCCTACAGATGCCTATCGCATTTTTCGTTCCTCCGATCTTCGACTATCCCACGACGGCGATATCGCTATTGTTCCCCCGATTCTTGTACGGAATTCGTTAAGAGAGCGCCGGTATCTCGCGGATTCGTTTCCACGGAAAAAGATTGCGCATTGTTGCGGATACTTCTCTTTCGCCATCCGCAACCGGCCCGTCGTCCCGCCATATTTGTTCTATCTCATTCAGCCATCTAGTCGTATTACTCGCGGAACCGAAGAAACAACGAGACGCGCTAATTTGCCAGCGGCCATACCAGCCGGTAACGAGTTTGGACGTTAAACGGGATTTATTTAACTCGTCGGTGGACCGGACGAAGTGGCGACGAGAGAAGCGGAGAGAGGCCGAGATCGATGGCGGAAGGGGGACGAGAGTGGAGAATCGGAGGGAAAAGTGGAGTGAATGGATCAAACGGTGAATGGAGAGGACGGGACGCGAGTTCCTGTGAAACAGGAATGCTCTAATTACGGTCGGTTGGAAAGCCGCCGTTGCAACGGCGCGTTATTCACGATTAAACATATTTTCTGAAGAGCCGGCCGATTCTTCGCGGGGCCGCGCGAAACCCGACGGTGGACAGACTTGCGCGTTATAACGGGCGAGAATGCCGGTTGTTCGCGTTGAATCGCGAGTCGTTTGTAATTTTTCAACGGCCCCGTTCGTTCTGCTCTAGTGGTCTAATTCGGTTTGGCTTTCCCCTCTTTCGCCGCCCTTTTTCCCCAGCCTTTCTTCCCGGCAAACTTTCGAGAGGTCTACTTTGCGAGGACGTGCCAGAAAACTCTCGCGTTATTTCGTTTCTTATGGAAGAAGAAAGCCTGCTCGAGTTCGATCCTTTCCACTCTTTACTTCCCGCAGACCGTACACGTCTAATTATCTATTACGCGTACAGGCTAGTTGCCCAATGCGTACGCTTCCCGTTACGCGCTTTCTCCGTGATTCTCGTCTTCGTGCTCGTCGTCGTCGTTTGCCAACAGCTCGATCGTGCGTTGACGTGCTTTTCCGCGTTTCACGCACTAATTGGCGCATTTTCAAATTTTTTTTCCCTCCTCCGGCTCCCCGCTCTCGTGCAAGTATGTATTACCGCGGAACCGAGAAATTTCGTAATAAACGCGAACCCTTGTTAGAAGGTGCGCGCGCGCGCGCGCGGTCCAAGGTGCCGTAAATTTTCGACAGCTTTAAAGGCAAACACGGAGGCTAAAAGCAGACGTAGCCAAGTAAGCGCAAAGTGCATACCGCGCTTTTCAGTCATCAACACTTTCGTGTTTCGTGCTGCGGTGCGCGCTACGAAGGTCGTAGGAACGACGTACTTTGACCCGTGCCGGTCCAAGTTCCTACCGTAACAACGCCCTGTACCGGGGACCATTCTTGCTTTATGGAAAGAGGAGGAAAGGTTAGGCCGGCTAGAAATGCTCCCCGCTCTAAGGATCCTCGTGGCTCGTAAAGCTGCGCGTATCTCGCGAGCTGGAGGTCGCGCGGATTAAACGTCGGATGCTGGTTGGTTTCCGGTGGGCGGCCATCGAGAGTCGACAAGGGGTTACGCGTTTTGTCGCGCATGGATCAGAAATGGAAGCGAAACTCCGTGGAAACGCGGCAACGACCATTCGAACGTTAATTACGCGCCGGTGCCGTTCGATCGAATCCCGTTCTCGTACCTTTGGGTCCGGGGCATTCGCGTTGCACGCGCAGCTCAAACGGAAATGATGATCGAACAACGGCCTACTGTTTTCCCATTTGTCCCGGCAACGATTGTCGTTGGCCTATGTAAATTGAAAGCGTCCGACGAACCGCGACGTTTTGCAATAACGCCTTCGCGACACGGTAATCGATTTATCCCTTTGAAAACGGCGAACAATGGGAAATTTTGGAAACCGGCGGACGACCTTTTCATCGCGCTGCAATTTTGGTTGGTCGACAGCGGTATATTTCTATCGAGCGCGCTATCCGATTTGGCTGGAGATGGAAGAATGGTAGTTAGAGGACTTCTTGCCGGCCGATTCTCGTCGGGGCTTAAAGAGATCGGAGCCGGCGAACGTTCCGCGGATGGCGCTTCGCTGATCCCGGAAATCCAGGAAAAAGTCTCCGCGGAGGCCATAAGTTTTATCCTCCAACCGCACTTTTCTACTTTCCAGATCTACACTCGAGATAGGAAAGCCGCGCGCGCGCGCGTCTTACGTTCGTTAACTTACGCTAAAGGAGACACCCGATGTTTCTTCCATCCTCGTCGAAACGCTTTTGCCGCGGATCTTCGTTTTATCGCGCTCGCCTTCCCAGTCTTCCCTCCACCGTTTTCTCCATCGGACGCCGGTAAAGACTCCTTTGATTTCCTCTTTGTCCTTATCACCTGTCCGTTTCAATCGCGCATCCTCCACGAAACGCGTTCTCTGCCTTTTCCACCTCGATTACGTAACAACCTTTTCCAACAGGCTTTCCGTTCATACCCGTCCTCTCCGACCAACGCGATCCTTATTTTCCTTCGCGTCGTGAGAACCCCGCGATCGGTGTGCGTTCGAGAACTCGTGAAACACCATCGGCACACGAGTGTAAGTGCAAATGTTACCACTGCAGTCGACCAACCGTGGGTTTACCAGCGAACGACGATTCCTCGAGTCCGGCATCGAAGTCACCACCCCAGGTCGTAAGTCCGATAAGCACGGGAAAAATAATATTTCCATGGCCCGGGTTTCTCCTGCTTTTCTCCCGACCCCTCTCTCTCTCTCTCTCTCTCTCTCTCTCTCTCTCTGTTCGATATTTCGTTATCGCCTCGACGCATCCTTCGGCCGCGTTTCATCCTCGAGAGAAGATTCGCGGGGTGGGTAACGCGCGCGTGGCTACGGCACTAATTACGCAGCTTTGTTCGTTACCAGTGGCCAGCCACCGACCAACGCAGGCGTTGAATAATTCCAGGTATTCCGAACGGCACGATACTTTGCACAGACGTACAGGTCCGACGGGCCGTTTAACGAGTCCGTAATCCCTGACAAAAGGGGCTTAGCGAACGGCAAGAGCTTAAGTATACCGGGCGTTGCTTTAACGCGATTTCTCCGTAGAATCGATGCGATAACACTGACCGAACCAACAATGCGGGCTAAACGAATCGATTCGTTTTCGATACGCGGCAACCAAAGTTTCCCAAAATTCCCCCGTCGAATAGTCATAAACTTTCGCTTTGAAATTCCTCGCGCGAACAGCATAACCTCTACCATCGAACTAATCTAACCTCCATTTCCCGTTGTCATTTTTGCTCCACCGTGCAACGCGAAGCTTCGTTTGCGTTGTAAACGAGTGTTGAACGCTTGGGGAATAATTAATTTCGAATATGGAGCGCGGCTCCTCGCCGAGCCATGTTCTTTAGCGAAACATAGAATATCGAATATCACGATGCACGACGATATATCAACGCAACGCGAGATTGTTCAAACAATCGATGCTTGGCGGATGTTGCGCGTTGTTGGCACGCGGTGCAACGATACGCCATTTTGTCGGACGAGTTGACTCGTCGTTGCAAGTTCTTTGTTAGCAACGCGATGTCGGTGTGCTCGAACGATGCAAACTCGTTCGAGTATTCGTCGTACGTTCACGATGGCATCGTCGAGCGACGAAATAATTTCCAGCGAGGATAGTCGACGAAGCGTTGGCGCGAGCTCACGGAGCGACTTGATGCCGTCAGCTCAGCCTCACGGTATACAAGGAAGTACACTTAGAGCCCAAGACCAGGCTAAAGTATAGTACAAATCTTACCGCAGGGGTCGAGTTTCCGGTTTCGCGGAAACACCGCTACCGCAATGGCCGAACGATGTCGCTCGAGAGCTCTTCCGCAGCCCCTCGAGCCTCGTGGAAATTATCGGATCAAGGTTTGCCCGTGAATCCCTTACCGATCTCACCGATCGTCGATCATCGGGCACTCGAGTTCCGTTGTACGCCGTTTGCGTTCGACGATCGCGACCGCGACGCCGGGACGATTCGGTTCCTTCGGTTTCTCCCGCTCCGGAGGAAGACAGCGTTTCGGCTCGGTGCTCCGAGAGCTCGCGAGCTTTGCCAAAGTTTATTTTAGCCGACGACGTTGACGGTGCCTCGGTTGACTCGCGAGCTCGCGACCACGCCTCGAACTTTCTTCGAGGAAATTATTAAATGTTTACGGTAGATGGTAGATACGCGTGGGCGGATGGATATTTCAGGAATCGTAGAGTCGCAAGATCAACAGTGGCGGCAAAGTAAGTTGGCGCGCTTTATTTTAGTGGAAAATAAGCGAAACGTTTCCGACGGCTGCACGGGAGCGCAGGATTTTCGGCTGCGCCGCGGTCGCGCGCAAGGGGTTGGTCGGTTGATAGTGAATTCAGTTGGCAAAAAGTTTCGCGGCATAGACAAGAGAGAACGGCGAAACGCCACTCGAACCTACCTACGCGACAGTTTGCTTATTTAAGCTCGGCTTAAGCAAAGCTCTCGAACTCGGAGCGGGTAAAGGAGGGCTGGAAGGGAAGACGATCGTTGGCGCCTTTGTCGATCGAAAGATCGAACGTCGATCGGAGGTTACGCCACGATCTTTCGCGTATCGCGACTTTTCACCTTTCCCAAAATACTGCACGTCGTACGCGGTGAATCGGGACGTCTCGGCAACCCGATTAATTTTAACGAAAGAAAGAGGAACAAATTTATTTCTCGAGCTGACTCATTAATTCCCTTTCGCGGGGAGTTTCGGAATTACCAGAGGTTATGATCGACCGTGCGATATAAATTTCACGGGGCTAGACGCGCTTAAATTAAAAACATGAAAAGTGGCGTCACCGGTGCGTTGTCCTTATGAAATCCCCAGCTCGTCTCTTCTCTCGCTCGCAGTTAAGCGCAGCAGCCACCTCGCAACAAGCAAACTTCCGCGAAATAAATACCGTACTCCCCGCGACAAACGCGATCGCGCGCTCGAAACTTTCCGACCCTGCGGATAGTTGCACCGATCCTCGTGGATCGAGGATGTCTCGTTCCTCCTTCGCTTCTCTTTCCTTACGCGTCGAAAATGGATTTTTGTAATTTCGTCAAACTTCGTTCCGCGGCCATTATCGCGGGCCAACGGAGCCGGTGGAAAGATAAACGGAGCGCGGTTAGAACGTCCGAGAAGGTGAAAATTACGTTTCCTTAGTTTACTCGAGCGGGAGCGAGTACTGTCTTTGCTCAACGGCAGCGTATCCTTTTACGACGAGCAGAAGACGGTCGTTCGAGCTTCTCGCGCGCCGCGCGTATAACGATATCCGCGACGAGGCAACGAGCGATTGGCGCAATTCTCGAAGCGTTTTCGCGCTGATCGTCCGGACAGGAAGGGTCCCCATCGCGCATTATAATCCTCGCGTGATTCCGCGGAAGGAATCTGCTGGCGCGGAGGAATAGGTAATTATTATCGATGCAGCGGTTTACTTGGCTCGTCGTTGGATAATGAAATAATATTGGAAGCAGACAAGCATCCGATTTACGTAATCCTCGTGTAAAAGGGAATGGCTAAGAACGCAATTCACCGCGCGGATGACGGATGATCCGCGAACGAGATGCGATCGCGACGTCGAACTCTCGGGTTCGCGGCTCCGCGAGGTTTTATATGATGTCATCGCCATATTCCGCTTGCGAATATTACCGGTGCATCGGACGCGCGGCGATATTCGGGAGGAGAAAAAATCGCGGGCCATTTGTAGCGGCCGCGCTGCGTCCACCGACTCGCCTTAATGCTCGTAACGTGCTCCACTAAAGCGGACGAGCATCGTGTAAAATACGGACGAGACGCGTATACAGCCGCTCGATACCACCTATATACCTTTGCGTCCATGGATACCACTGCCATAGCCGTTCCTCCGCTTCCTCCTGGTTGCCAGGCGAAACCTCCGCAAAGCGAAACGATCGCGCTCGAAAAATCAAAGCGACCAACAGATTCGTTAACTTCCCCGTCAAATACTCGCGAACAAACTTTCTTCCCGCTTTCCAACTCGTTCGTCCACCTATTAAATCTCATTTTCCTTCGGTCTTGCCGTCGGTATTCCCGCGAGTTTGTCTTCCGCGACTTTATCCCGCCGCCATTTTGCTGTGCTCCGCGAGCCGCGAGCCGCGAGCCGCTTCGTCGTCGACGCTGCGAATGGACAAAGGGAAAAGTGTCCGCTCGTATCGTCGAATCTTATGCCGACATTTGCATATTTAACGATCGAGCCGAGCCGCGCTAACCGACCGTCAGTATTTAAATAACGACTGAATCAACGGTCGCGTGTCATCGAGCACCGGGCGAAAATAATTCCGTCAGTCCGCGCGAGGTTCGTTGAAATATCAAACGGCGGAATACGTAATAATTAACGCTACTTATTAACGGTAATGCCGGTCGTACTTTATTTCATCGAATGAAAATGTTTACCGACGTATCTCGTTAACGACGACGAGCGCGAGAGCTACGCGTAATCAACGATCGCGTATCGCGTTTGATCACCGAAGCCGATGGGACGGACGATTAACGCGTAATTACATCGTCGAAGATTTGACGTCTTGTAATTTTCTACGTACGCCGAGCGTAACCAGGGAATGTCCGCGCGGGTGGGCCGGGTCGACGTGTGTCATCGACTAAATCCGCACGCGCGTTCCAGCGTCGATAAAAGGTTGGAAAAGGAAACGGTTGTCATACCGTCGCGTCACTCGTAAAATCTGCCACTCTTATCGTCGCGATTAATTATTTATCCGTTAGACCCGTGAAACACGGCTTCGCCGAAGCGGGACCCGTCGATGCGCCGATAGCGACGTCCGAGAGAGAGACGATGATTATCGTCGGAATGGAAACGCAAAACCATACGGTATCGATTCCCGTGAACGGATTCCCGTTGTTTGTCGAACAAGCAATCCGGAGAAAGAACACAATAGGGAGCGTATTCCTGTTTGACAAGACGGAAATACCTTGCGTAAATACGTTCGTCATCGAACCGCGAGCTCGCGAGCAGTCATCGAGATCGTCATCGAGTAAAATACGCCCACTCGCCAAGATCCGCGTGTGCCGCAAAAACGAAAGAGAAACGCCAGTTGCTAGGGAACCAGCGCGTTCGTTATTTCCCCTCGGGAGCAAGATTAATGAACGCATTAATGGTTGCCAACTTGGCCAGAATTCTTCCGCCTCTGCGGCCGCAAAAGCTCGCTTCTCTTAAGGGTTTGCGTTGGCGCGACGCGACGTCGCGTTCCCATCCGCGTCGTAACAAGAAATTCGGTTCGCGCCCGAACCACTCGAGGGATGGGCGTCGCGAAGAAGCCTGCGTCGCGTTCGCGATGAAAAATCGACGTACGCCATGGTGTCGGGCGAAAAAACGGGACGGGGGTCGTCGCGTACGACGCCCACACGCCTGCAAAGATGATCCGCGCGAACGATTCGCGCTGTCACGGGCAACGTTGGCGTCGTTGCAACAGCAGACCCCGTGACGAATTATTACCGACGCGTAACCGACGAGCAATCGCGAGGAAAGTAATAGCTCGCTTTACCCGCTTCCGTCCTTTCCGCTCGGCAGCAGCCCCCGTCGTGTGCCGGTTCGGCCGAAAAACGCGCGGGGGAAAATTTATCGGAGACGTTGGTGTCTGCAGGGGCGTCGACAGGGCGTCGGCAGGGCGTCGGCAGGGCGTCGGTAGGTGCGACGGTAGTCGCGACAAGCGGAAAAAGCCGGAAGTCCCATTGTCCGACGGAGCGGCGAGTTTGCCGCGAAATATGATTTTTGCTCGGCCAACTGTGCGCGACGCGCGCTCGAACAATGCGGATTCACGGATCCGCGAAAGGGTCCGAGGATTCTTCGGCTCGTCAGCGCGTGCAAAACCGTTCACGGATCGTCGCGGTGAATGGCGTCGCTGGACCGTTCGCGCGGTCCACGGATTCGGTTAGCCGCGTAATTGGTGGCCGTCGAACCGAGACCTTTCCAAGAAAATCGCGATAAAGCCGATAACGCGTAACGAGAGGCGGATCAGGCGTCTTATCGGAACCGGCGCGAAGGGGAAAGGGGGTCACCGATTCGGCAAAGTCGGGGCACGTCGGGGTAACAACCGGGTACCGGCCGATTTTCGTCCACGACGGAGGCGATGTACGACGAAGTGGCGCGCGTGCAGGGGTTTGCGGGAGAAGAGTTAGCTGAGCGGAGAGTGTACGCACACGAAAATGGGTATCCGGTGCGGTGTACCCGCGGCCAGTGAATCCGAATCCGGCGGCTAAGTGGAACGCTATTATCGGTTCGTACGTGTGCGTTGTCGCGTTATTATATTCTAGCCGCACTTGCTACGAAATAACCAACGATCCACGGTTTATTAACACGGTGGACGCGCACAGGTTGCCGTTTACGTGGACAATGTTCGACCCGTTAATAATTTCATTGCGGACACCGAATCGTTTCAACGGGTTAACCGACCGCGCTACGACAACCTCGAGAACTCGCGCGAATATCTCGCTTTTGTACCCGTGTTCCTCGCGAAAACGGCCGCGCGCGGCAGACAAAAAAAGGATAAAGAGGCTGAAACGGAACAAACTCTGTTTAAAATCGAGTTTCCAGCGACGAGTCGGATAGTCGGCCCGCCGGTGTCGGTTTGTTTAGCGAAACAAACTGCCGACTATACTGATCTTTCGAGTAACCGCGAGCGATTAAACAGGTAGGCGACGCACGGTTAATTACAAAAATTGCAGCGATACAAAGGGCGCTGGAGCGATGGTCTGACAAAGCAACGTGGAACACCGGTTTCCCGGTTTGGCTCTTCCGGTTTGAAAGGTCAAAGGTCTCACGATTAGTCGAACGCTATTAAAACGCTGCGGTTACGGGAGGATACGAAAGAAACGGAGAAGAAAGATTGACACGCGCGATAATCGTCCTCCGCTTCGCCTCGCCGATCGAGAATCCTCCCGCAGCCGCGCCATCGATCGCGCGCGCCACCGGAAAGTACGCGACGACGACGATGATGATCTTGACCTTGGCACACGCGTCGAATCAGAAAAGCCATCGAAAAAAATCGCCGAGATTTTCCCGCGGATGTGATTCGCGTGCCTCCGCCGGGGAAGAGAGCCAGGACGGGGTGGGAGATGAATTATAAAGAGACGTTCTACGGTGAGAGGTTTTACAGTTACACCTTGCTCGCATGCCACTACGAGACTGAGTGGCACGTGCGAGCTTTCGTCGCGTCACGACGCGTGTATCTCGCGAGTTTATCCCCGATTGGAAACATCGTTTCGTTTCGTTCCACTTCGTTCCGGCCGATCGCCCGCTTTCCTACGCGAGTTCAGGTACGTCGAGTGCGTTCGCTGCAGGGTAAAAGTGAAAATGGCAGTCGGCCGACAGCGTCCGGTAATAGAGCATCGTTTATCTGTCCGTCGATCCGAGACCGGCGCAAAGTGCGGCGAGAAATCTTCGTCGTTGGCCAATTTTCGCCGAGGAACGCCGGCGCGGGCACCGTAAACGACGGCAAAACAACGGAAAAACGACGGAATGCGAATAAATCGCGGTTACACCGGTCCTTTGTTATTCGCGAAACAGCGGCACGATAAAGTAACCGCGTTTTCTACGGCATCGGCAAAGTGCGTTTTAATAACTATCGTCTTGCTGCGCATTTTTTCCGCTTTATTTCTTCCGGCATTAATTCGCGCCGGTACACGCGGCAAATTCAGCCGCGTTAATTAGAGGTAAATTAATTAACGTGGCCGGTTTGTTAGGATCTGCATTAATTTTCCGGGCCCGCTAATTAATACGAATATTTATTTCGATCCGATTTTAATTC
Organism: Eufriesea mexicana; assembly: GCF_001483705.2. Taxonomy (NCBI): domain Eukaryota; kingdom Metazoa; phylum Arthropoda; class Insecta; order Hymenoptera; family Apidae; genus Eufriesea; species Eufriesea mexicana. The sequence goes on from NW_016912807.1 coordinate 662,539, forward strand.
GCCTAATTTTCCAGCGCGATTATGCAAACCGTGTCGAAAAACGAACATTTTCCGCGGTTCCTTCACACACACACGCACACGCGCGAAAAAAAAAAGAAAACGGGAAAAAAAGAAAAATTGCAAAACTCGATCATGCGACGCAGCGGCGCGTTCGAAACGACCGTGTCTTTTCGCGCGCGAAAGTGGCCGCGAGTTCGAAACGAGGCGATTTCGATATGTCCCTGACTCCGATTGGCAAGCACCGGATATGGACGCGAACCGATGGCAAAAACCGAGTCTCGGAATCTGGACGAAACGCGAATACCTGAGAGTGCGCGAAACAACTGGCTGCGATCAGCCATCGCGAGCGGATCGATCTCTCCACGCGGAGCGTTCACGAGTCGTTAACGAATCTTTCGCCGCGCTGCTCTGTTACCCGCTCGCTCGCTCGCTCGGTTTCGCTTTTTCCCTGGCGAATCTCGCCGCGTAACGCGGCAGGATCCGATCCGAGCCCGTCCAATTACCCCGTCGCGCACCATCCTCATCGATCGTTGCCTTTTGCTCGGACGTCGCGCGGAATAACCGTTGTTTCGTTGCTCGTAGAATGTCCTACAACGTGTCAGTCTCGTCGCCCTGCTCGACGCCGTATCTTGGACCGAGCCTGGCGCAGAGCTGTCCCGGATCTCAGTTCCTCACGTTCATGACCCTCCTGGACACGTTCATTCGAGCCCAGGATAAAATATCTCAGCTGTGCGAGAGAGTGAGACCCGTGGATCCACCGGAGTACTACTACGACTTCATCGTGGTTGGCGGTGAGTACACGCTCGATAACTCGATACCCGCGAATTCCCGCGAATTCCCGCGAATTCCCGCGAGTGCCGCCGCTGTTGCGGGGTAATTTTCATACAGCTCACCCCGTGATTAAAATTTCCACGCATTCCGGCCGAAATACCGTAACGAAAGCAAATGGCTTTCGCTGAATGATTCACGCGAGCCTCTGTTGCCTCTCCACGACCTCGATTATTAATCCCACTTTCTCGTCGTTCGGACGGCAACGAGCTAATATTATAATAGACTTTAACGACCGGGGCTACTTTTAATCCGGCAAACGCGAATTAATCGCTGCAACTCGGCCGGCTACGTCGATTAAACTCGTTCCCTCCTCGTTACGACTCGGTCGACGTACGAATCGGCGAATCGACGTTCCTCCAGGTGGAAAGGAAATTTTATGAAGCGTCACCCCGCTGTTGCAGACAGCGCGCGAGCAACGCTCCTCCAGCGCAATGCAACATTCCGAAGCGGCACTTGTCGTAACGAAATCCACGGAAATCGCTCGACCGTTTCCCATGTCCGCGATTGATTATTCGCTCTGGAAATCGCGCGAAAAGTTGCTCGGTAAGAGGTACGAGCGGCGCGCGTTCGCGGCTCGAGCAAATGCGCGCCGTTTAATCGCGGCCCGTCCCATTTGCATCTGTTCGATGCTCGTCCCGGTTGAAATTACAATTGGAAAGTTATCCGTTCTCCCACGGACAGAGATCGTCCGTGTAATTTCCGCGTTAAATACAATCTCGCGTAAAGAAGGTTAGACACGGAGCCGTGCGTTCGCGTACCGCGCGCAACTCCGCTTCGTCGTGCACTCCACTCGCTCGCGTGGTTTTACCGCTTCTATTAAAACGAGCGAGTAACCGCGATCGAGAAACAAGCATAAATCGAGAGAAATAAATAGGTAACGAGCGGTAACGCTTCGACTACGAGAAATTCGATCCAAGTTAAATATACTTTATTAGCTCTTGTTTCCGGCGAAAGAGGGAACGGTTAACGAAGAAAGCTTTCCCCGTCCAATGCAAATGCCCCTGAATCTTATTACCGGAGATGTATTCGTTTCAAATTGATTCGTATCGGGAACGTATCCCGCGGGATCATTCGAAATTAGGTCAACGGCCGGTATATCTCCTTCGGCTAACTGCGAACCATCCGATCTCGTTCGAAAGAAACGTAACGATATGGCTGCGGGTAAATAAACGAACGAAACAATTTCCCTGATCCGTGGTAAAGTTCGGTATTACGGATCGGGGCGAGTTTAAAGAACACCACCGGGACGGTGTAGATCGCGACGGTGTGCTCGGGATAAACTCCGCGGAAAATACCAAACTTTGATTAATCCCTTTACAGCGGATTATTATACCGTCGAGAAGAAGATACGACGGGGGAGGTACGATCCGCGAAGACGCAGCGAGATCGAAGCGCGATACGCGGTATTAAAAGGGCATTAACAGGGGGGTGCAATGGGAAGAAAGGACCGATATCGCGGCGTTTTCTAAACGAATGCAATTAGTAAACTCGGGCGACAAGTTAACTCGTTACGCGCGAAACAAATGACCGTGCAACTTGTCTCGGTATGCTTAACGGGTTAAGGAGGGTGCGCGCGGGGGACACGGTGTTTGCGGCGGGGGGGAAAAAAGAAGCTAGTAATTGGATATTTTACGACGCGTCGGCGAAACGGTCGCGTAAATCCCGAGCGCGAGTTCGCGGTTACCTTCCGAGCGTTTCGTCGGTTCGACGCTCCAAATTAATTCCCGCCGTCTCCCTTGTGCCGGCATCTTCCTCCAGATTACCGCGAACCGTCCCAGGCCTCTACCGAATCGCGATAAGGATCGACACTCCACGATCCGCTTCCCTCTTTCATCGCGGGACCCGCCAACTTTTAATCCGGTTGCCCGTCGAGCGATAAGCAGCGTCATCGCCGGCTGTTGCACCTCGCGGCCCGTGAATTTTACACTTTCGCGCACGATTCTGTCACGCTGCCAAGGATAACTCGTGGAAATGGAAAAGCGTCGGTACTGTCGAAGGAGGCTAACGAAAGATCCGCTGGTTCGCCGAACACCCGAACAGAAATACGTTTGTGGTATTGCGAGCTGGGAAGGACTCTAGCGAAGGAAACAGTAATAATCCTCTGCACTCGACGATTTTTTGGCTGAAGAAGAATAGGGGTTCAAAGATTGTCTGTTACAAAGCTGACGATATTTTTCCGAGCAGCGAATAAGAAGTCGTATGACAATCAACGCGTAGAATAATTTGATTTCGATACCTCGCACATCGTTACATTATCTGAAATTTCACGCATAAATGAATACCGAGCTTCGAAATTTTATCAAATGGCGACTGAAGAGCGCCTCCCGAGCGCAAAGGGTTAAGAGCGGTATCGAGACCGGCTTAGACGTTTAGGGTAACATCCGAACTGCGTGCGGACTGGTGGATGACCGCGTGCAAGGATTGTATAGATGAGATATTTATGATCGGATCGAGTGCAAGCAATGAACGAAAGTCTAGGAATATGTCCGAGTGTCCGAAGTACCTCGAATACGCTCAAATAAGGGTGCAAGGGCGCGGGCGAGGCAGAATGCGTTTAGCCGAGACGTAGATAATAGAGAATCTCGTGTATGAGAGTTAGAGTTGAGAGAAACCTAGCGCAATATTTCAATTTCAACAAATCTGTTTTCTTATTAAAAAGGAATCGTTGTTTATTAGACGCGCAGATCTCTGTCAGCATAGAATTAACCCTTTCACTGCTGCAGACGTTGTATGGCGTCACGCTACGACACGACTGTCAGACTGCGGACGCCATACAACGTGCAATGGATTTCAAAGCTGTCAAAGCTTAAAAAATTTTTTCTCAACACGATCCAACTGTTCCAACGCGTCCTGCCGTCTTTTAGAATAATTTTGTTCGAGTTGTCAAATTAATTGGGAATAGGACATTTGCTACTCTCTTCCTAGCTCAGGAGCGAAAAGGTTAAAGCGTGCTGGGAGAGATCGTTAAACGGATGAGTCGCTGTCCCAGTGAGTTCCCGTCTGTCTGCGACTGTGACCGACTGGTAATGGCGGAACGATCGAACCGCACTGCGTCCCGCACAACGGAACGAGAAACATTTTCAATCTCCGTAAACGGTATTTACGCATACGCGCGGGGGTCAAACAAAATTATCGCGAATCCGAGGCTACCGCCGGCTCGATCGTAATTCCTCGATTATGGCGAACGACGCAACGACGAGAAACGCGGTTCGACGGATCGAGATCGTCCACCGTTTGGCCGCGATATTAACGGCGACTGCTATTCGTTCGATGGGTTCGCCTGATTACCCGGTTATTAATTTCATTTTCGCCCTGTTCTCCAATCTCGACCGGTCCGACGTGTTCCCGTGTCTCTCTCCGTCGCTTATTTCTCTCTCTCTCTGTCGCATTTCGACACTGTTACATTTTCATTGCTCGCAGCAGGAACGGATCGTTAAACGACAAGTGCTGAGAACCGGCATACTCGGGGACGATATTCGAAAAACTGGGTGCGCGCTGTGGCAAAAAGTAATCGCGATATTAGCGTTACACGAGTCGCGGGAAACCGGTTCGTATCGAACACGGAGTAATTAAGATTACGTGGAAGCGTGGTCATCGTTCGATCGCCCTGGAGAAGGCCCAAAGAAACAGCGAGAGTTGGTTCGGAGAACGTGCGCGGGGCGCGTGAGTGGAGGTAAAATATGCAATTCGCGAGGCTGCGTACCGCAAAATATTTTATAGTCGGTCGAGCCGGTATTTGCATAATCTCGCCGAATATTCAGCGTATCGCGCGATGAAAACGTTATTTGCTCGGTGACACTTTTCCTCGATTATACGCAATTTTTCGCCTTCCTTTTTGCTCCTGGGCATCGATGCGCGGCTACGCGCAGATTAGTGTGAAATTTCTGCTCGTCGCGTTACAGCCCTGTTCAAAAGCCGATCGCGGGAACGCTGCTCGATGGCGGTCGCGGGGGTCGAATAACCGTGGAATAACGTCTTTCCACGTCGCACGACTTTTATCCAACGAGGACACTTTATCTTCCTTTACCTCGCGGTGTAATCCGGAATCGCGCTGATCCTGTGTCACGACGGAGAAGAACGCGCGGAGGACGGAGACACGGTTTGACTCTACGGCTAAACTGTCTGCACGCGGGAACGGGATATCGTCGAACGATAAATATATTGTCCGGTAGAAACGAAGGTGGGTCATAAAGATAGAGATCGACGAGCGAAATAAGCAGCTCGGCTCGCTTTATGCGCGGATGGGGCCGCAGTTACCGGCGGAGCGGCGTAAATAACGTTGCACCGCGGCTAACGTTAGGTCACGGAGGATGATTCGGGTATCACGGTGACGCGTCCAAGGAATCGGAATACGCGGAGCGTAGATCGGTAGGTAGGATCCGCGAGGAACGTAACCGGAATCGGTTCAGCCCGGGGTTCCACGCCGGCGAGGACATAAAACTGCCGAGAAATAATGGGAAATCGAAGGAAATCGAGGGAAACGAAGAATAACCGAACGGCGGTCGCTTCGATCCAGCGATCCCGCTCCTTTCGGCGGCTTCCCTCTAATGCATCGCTGTGCCGGTTATGCAACCGAGTCGATCGTTTTTGCCCGGCAAGAACCGTTTTCACCTGCTGATCTCGTGCCGTTATAGCAGCAACGGGCTCGCGTTTGCGGAAAATGACATAGAGCACCGGCGCCGATCGCGAGAAAAACAAACTCGCCGCGTAAGAACCGGCACTTCTTTGCCTCGGATTTACTTGCGTTGCGAGCGGTGACGAAGCCGGGAATCGATATCGGCCGATTCTTGAACGCGGCGCGTACCGCTCGCGAGTTTTCTCGTCTTTCACGCGCCATCTGTCACGGACCTTAGACGTCAACGCGCTGTCGTGGAGATTTCTGCACGATACGCAATGCGTTAAAACCGGAGCCGACCCAATAACGCCGAGTTTCCATCGTTCCATCTCTTAGCTACGGTCATTCTTCTCCCGCAGAATCTTGCAGGCTCATCGATTCCACCGCCCGTTACGATTTTCGACCACGCTTTTCCTCGATTAATCCACGCGAAGAGCAAACAGGGTAATCGAGACAAGCGCAACAACGAGCGAGTCGTAATCGAAACGGCTTATTTTCCGCGCTACTGCGCGCGACTAGTCGGAAAAGCGCGAGGCATTGGCACAATCGCTATCTCCTGCGCGATTTCATCGATGGATTCAACGATGCGCCGATTAAACGCGGAACTAATTATCGCGGTTAACCTGCCTCGCCGATTCGCGCGCCGCGTTTCCTTCGCTGTTCGATAGTCACGGAACCTTTGCCTCTTCCAGAGTCGTTTCGATTAGAAAGGAACAATGGCGCCAAAACGCGCGATTCTGCCTCTCGATGGATCCCGAGTGGAATCGAACACAGCCGCAGTCGTGCCGAATATCCGTCGGCGCGATTAAATCTGCGTCGAGCGACGAGAAAAACCGAGTCTGCGAGGAGTACCGTCGTTAATTAATATTAAACTCCATGAACATGTTGTTAGTCCGTTAATTACTTCGAACAGCAACGACGAGCCTGATATAATTTCGCAACGACCAAAGCTTGACGTATTAATCTTCCAAAGCGTGGGCTCATAATTAAGTCTCATAAATATCTCGGACGCGACGCAGGACCAGCGCAGCAACGCGTTTCCGATGCCCGTCAAAGATAAAACTGCAACATTTACGTGTCATTCGCTGCAAATATTTACACGAGCTTTCACGTTGCTTCGTTTCCCTCGAACCGCGCCACTTCCTTTCCTGCACCGCGAAACCGCACATGTGCGATTGCTTTAATTTATTCCACCTTCTCCATTTGCCTGACGACTCGCTCGACATTCTTTCGCGGAACAAGATAACGAAATACAAATCGTCCGATTTCCTCGTGCCTTATCGCCGGGGTGAAGAATATTTCTACCAAAGTTTTCCTTAGTCTGTTTGCATACGCGTAGCTATTGTTTCGTGCGTCACCGATAAACGCCACTGTTAACGACACCGGGGATGTCCGCGGTAACCCGAACGTGAACCTCATCGTAATAATACGTGGCCATGACGAGAAAGAAATACCCGCCTCGCAGTCCGAGCTTCTTTCCGCCAGCGATCCGCGCGCGTTTCAAAATGGAGCGTGCCGTAGCACGCGGAAGAGGCCTGCTCCCGTTCCCTTTCCGAAAACGAAAGTACCGATTCCAATTTTTCGCTCTTTCGACTCGCCGCATTTGCATGCACGCGCGTGGAAGCACGCGGCTCGCGTAATCGAAGGTGAAACAAACACGTTTCGCGTACCAAAACACCGCGGCAAGCGTAAACCTACACGCATGGTATAATTACTTTTACCTGTTGGCACACCACGGCCAAGGCCTTATCGAACCACTTTCTAACCCGCGCTAAGCCAGATTTTCCCGCGACTCGTGCGTCGTATGCGACGCTCGTTGGACGCGATCGCGAACGTTCGTCGTCCGTGCGAAACGCGTTTCCCGCGGCTGGAGAAGCTGCAGCGATTTCGATCGGTGAACAAGCGGCTCCGTAATCGCGATTTTCGCACGTTCTTTCGACGTTTAACCCGCAGGAGGAACAGCCGGATCCGTGGTAGCATCCAGGCTCAGCGATATCCCGGAATGGAAAGTTCTGCTGCTCGAGGCCGGGCCCGACGAGCCACCTGGTGCCGAGGCGCCGAGCATGGTGGCCATGTTCCTAGGTAGGTCGTCGCGTTTTGCCTACTGTTTGGATTAATCGGCGAAGAAAGTCGCGAAAATCAGGTTGGCCTTGTTGGAACAGGCTCCGCGATCGACTGGCAATATCGGACCGTGAACGAGAGCAACGCCTGTCTGGCGACCGGAGGATCCTGCAGCTGGCCAAGAGGCAAGAACCTCGGCGGCACGTCGGTTCACAACGGGATGATGTACACGCGGGGGCACCCCAAGGATTACGACAACTGGGCAGCGATGGGTAACGAAGGTTGGTCGTGGAACGAGGTAAGTCCCGGATCGAAGAAACGATCGGAAATGTTGCTAGTGGATAAAATTCGAGACTGACAGATAATTCGCGCACGTAACGGCACGCTCCTGGCAGCAGTTGCGTAAGTCGTATCGCGTGTAGCTAACGAGAGTGATTTACCAATCCGTCGGTCTGATTCACGCTAATAATCTGCGGCAAACTTTTGCGCGACACACTTTTTTTTTCTTTTTCTTGCCCCGCAATAGGTCTTGCCGTATTTCATGTGCTCGGAGAACAACACGGAGATCAATCGCGTTGGACGTAAATACCACGCCACCGGCGGGTTGCTCAACGTCGAGAGGTTTCCTTGGAGACCTAACATTTCCAGCGACATCCTCGCTGCGGCGGTGGAGAGAGGATACCCGCTCACGGAGGACCACAACGGTGATCACTTCCTCGGGTTCACGGTCGCTCAGACGACGAGCAAGGACGGGGTTCGACAGAGCAGCGCGGCTGCTTTCCTCCGTCCGTTCCGTCACAGACGAAACCTTCAGGTGGCTCTCAACGCCACTGCCACGAAGATCATTATCGAAAACGCGAAGGCGGTCGGCGTGCAATATTATCAAGTTGGTATACCGGTTACGCGAACTTATGCATATTCGAAGTCACCGCGTCATTAGCTTCGCTACGATACGATACGCGTAATACTATGTATCCGTATATCGGGGAAAGGCGTCCATTTTTTCCCCTGTCAATAATACGGAAATATTTATGAAAGTCGGGATAACATACGTCACGATACGTTCCTTTTTTTCTTTTTCTTTCTTTTTCTTCCCTCGCCAGACTTTTAACACGTACCACCCGTTACTTTCCACCTCCTGGAGACGTTAAATCGAGATTACGAACGCATTTTCAGCACGGTGAAGTTCGGACAGCTCGAGCATCTCGCGAGGTAATCGTCTCTGGCGGAGCTGTCAACTCCCCTCAACTCCTATTGCTCTCCGGAATTGGACCAAAGGAGCATTTACAGGCCGTGAACGTGAGCGTCGTTAAAGATCTTCCGGGTAAGAGCCGTGACCCGTTCCTGTAATTTACTAAAGCGTTCCCCTGCACCCCCGATATTCTTCCAACGATCTACGAGATCCTGTAATCCCAGGTGTCGGAGAAAATCTACAGAATCACGTGTCGTTCACGTTGTCCTGGACGATAAACGTGCCAAACGCATTCGAGCTGAACTGGGCGTCGGCTTTGGAGTACGTCGCCTTCCAGAGAGGACCCATGTCGTCAACAGGTTTAGCCCAATTAACCGGCATTCTCCCGTCCTCGTACACCACTCGCGATCATCCCGATCTTCAGTTCTTTTTCGGCGGGTATCAGGCTTCCTGTGCCACCACGGGAGAAGTGGGTGCTCTCATGTCCGACGGACCTCGCAGCATAAGCATCTCGCCGACGAATATTCGACCCCGCAGCAGAGGTACCTTTGTCGCATCTTCGAATCTCCTCTCCGCGTCTTTCGCGTCCTCGCGAACGCAAATTATACGCGAGCGTTTATAAACGAATCGGTTTCTGTGCCAGGAACTCTTCGGCTGGCTAGCAACGATCCTCTCCAGAAGCCCTTGATCCACGGAAATTATTTGAGCGACCCAATGGACACGGCTATTCTCGTCGAGGGTATTCAGATAGCCTTGTCGCTCGGCAACACTAGCGCCCTGCAGAAATACAATATGACGCTTAGCAACGCTCCTCTGTCTGCTTGCTCGCGGTATCAGTTCGCGAGCAACGAGTACTGGAGCTGCGCCGTGCGCCAGGACACAGGACCAGAGAATCATCAGGCAGGATCCTGCAAAATGGGCCCGGCTTCGGACCACATGGCCGTGGTGGACCCGAAATTGAGGGTACACGGTATCAGAGGGCTGCGAGTCGCCGATACGTCCATTATGCCACAAGTATTTAACATTTTCTCGTTTCCTTGTTCTTTTTTAATCGCGAGTCGAGCACTGCCGTATACCTCACGTGCGATATTTCGTGTCGAAAGGTGATTTCCGGTAACACGGCCGCTCCAGCGTTCATGATCGGCGAGAGGGCAGCAGCGTTCATCAAGTCCGACTGGGGTGCTACGGAGACACAATGGTACGGGCGTGGTTCCTCCTCTATGTGGAAAACCTCGACGCCGTGGAAAGGCTATCATAGTCAATAGAAATTTGCCATGTTTCCTAGTTCCCGTTCCACGATCGACAACTCGTTGGATCTGTTGCTTTGGGGGCTGAAATACATCGACTGGGACCAGGCTGTCTGGTAGTCAAGACCCTCTAGATCTAGTCCATGATTTAACGGGTTTCTTTCGATGGAAATTACGTCACCGTGATGCCCGTGCAACTTCACCAAAGAGAACGGAGAATCAACGAACATTGGCACTAGCCAATCCAACTACTTAACGCGAATTAATCTTATTACTTTTACATACCCTCTACTTCTTTACTCCAAGTGCCCTGTCTCGTGTCGCGAGTCTATAGAATTGGATTTTATTTAAAACGTGTCCTAGTTATGCGCGTAATGCCCGCTGACTTTCGGCATTTTATTCGACCGCCATTCGAAATAGATGCATTTATGTTTGCGCTGCAACTAAAGTTTCTCCTATGAACGAGGTCGCGGGATTCGGTATAATTTTAGACGGCGAAGCTATCGTCCACGGTAATCTCGAAATTAGTCGTAAGCTGTTTGCTAATGTTACCTAGAGCTACCTAGAGCTACCTAGATCCGTACAAAAGAAGATCCAAATGATCCTTTGGCAACCTTTGTGCGCAGTAATTATAACATTTTTATGCGCATACCTGCTACTAATTACATTAAGCGAGACGTACTACGGAAAATGACTCCTGTGCTTACGAGTGTAGTGACTCGTGTGGCGATTATCTTATCTTATCTTACTGTATCAACGTTGAAATATAAACATACCAAAGAAATGTAAATTGATATTACCGAATTAGTACCGAGTCAATATGCCGGATTATAATTACAGTTTGTTCTGCAGTTTCATCTACCATCTCCTTTAAATTTGCATTATTTCGCAGCTATTTTGCACCACTCTCTGTATCCGCTAAGCGTGAAATAGCAGTTATCGCGCGACACTCGAATTAAGCTTGCAACTCTCTTTAACGTAAATATCGGTGAAACTTGTTGTCAAAGAACACAGTGGGAATAATTTTTAATACAGTTCTGATTTGTCCGTTCGTTCTATCCCGCTCGTGATTACCTCATGCACCGAGTTTGCTTATCTCTCCCAATTATTACTAAAACTCCATTTTTCTTTCACGAATTGTCTCGCTGAAACAATTCCCCGGTCGGATCTGCCATTCCCAGTCATAAGTCGAGTAACGCAAGAATTGTAAATTATCTTCCCATGAGCACCGCATATGCGCAACTTCATCTGTAACCTTTCTATTTCGCTGCTTTATATAGTTCCCACCTCCTTATCTATGAATTCATATCTTTAACATATTCCTCTCTCCCTTCTTGGCTGTTAGCTAAACACCCGTTTCGATAATACTCGAACCCGTTACGCTTTTTACTCTTCAAATAAAGAATCGTAACGCTGGCTACCTGAAAACACCATGGCGCCACTATACTTTTATCGAAGGACGAACGTGAATTATTACAAGTTCCCTTTTCTTCTTTTCCTTATTTTTTGCGCATTTTCACCCAAATCCGGTGCTAGCCTGGTCGTCCGAATATATATTTGGGGACCAAGCCTGTACGAGGGTTAGCCATTGTCTCTGGATTTCACTTTCCGTCCCTAATATCGATCTAATAACTGTAACAGACCTCTTCACTCGCTATTTCCCTCGTTGATTTACTTCTCCCCTCGCGAGTTTGCAGTCCTTCTCTCTCTCTCTCTCTCTCTATCTCTATCTCTCTCTTCGCTGCCCCTTTCCTTTTCCTTCGCGCATAACCATAGGCGTTATATATCGATGGCGGTCGAAGGGCCCAAAGTCAGTAGGCCCAAAGACAAATTGGTCGTTGAGGAGTCTGGAGAGTATTCGGAGTCTTGCGCCGAGTTTGCGAACAAGAGCGCTTGTCCATCCATTATAAGCCAATATGCCATTTCGACGAGAAACGTAACCAACGTACGTCACGCTGAATTATGAAGAAAATTTGAATTAACGAATGAAAGTTTCATCCATAAGCAACGATACGTGTCTCCGTATAGAGTATAGAGCCGAGAAAATTCAGCGGAACGGGAGAGAATCTCGCATAGTTTTAAAGTTTAAGGAGTGACTTCTGCCTTGTATAGTGTCTTGAGGTTTCCTGGATAGGACAGGTGGTGCGAGAGAACACGTTCCTTATACATTCGATGTTGAAACCCGCTCCTCTCGTGTACCGAGAATATCTAGACTCTTCCGTGTAGCTTTAGAATAAGTATCCGATTTAGTTGCGTTATATTCGCGCGATCTTTCGAAATTACCCGAGGTAATTAGTCATTAGGATTCTAGTCGTTTTCAGAACTCGCTTGTAAATAAACACGTTACAAATAAATGGTCGGTACGGTAAAGGAAACCGTGATAAGGAACATCGGTCAATCCATTCTTGTTATACCTTATACGCACCATTCGTCAATATAACAGTGAAACGTCAGATAGCGCTAATTTACAAGTATAATCTCGTGTTCGATTTTACACGTCTGTCCTAAAAAACTACATTATTATCGTTTCCTTATACGACGATAGTGCGAAGATGCGACTATAAAAGAAGCTAGTCGGAAGTAGTCGGTAGCCAGTCGAGTAGGACGAAGCCCACTGTGCACTGTTACGACGACTTCCAGTAGCAGCCCTTTGTGACACCATGTCGGTATGTCGAACATTCTTTTCCTCCTAGAAAATTCGAGCATGCGTACGGTTTACGGTAACGGGATAATCCCATACGCTCGTAATAATCATCGTACTTGTAATTGCAGACGAGTTTGTTGGGGGCAACACTGCCCGTCACGCAATGTCCAGATCCGTTCATGGGAGGACCTCAGGTCACGGATGTCTGTTCCGCGAGCGAGGGCAGTTTGTTTCTATCGCTCCTCAACGTCCTCCTAGTCGCGAACCCGTATATCGGAGATCCATGCGGACGTGTCACGCCGATCAAGGAGCCGGACCCTAGTTACGATTTCATCGTCGTCGGCGGTGAGTTGTCCTACAGCTTGGAACGTCTCGCGAGCATGTATCTAGCGCTCGTCGCGTTTTTTCGAGGAAAATTGAACCATTATTTTTCCACGTAAAATGCAGCTGGTGCTGCTGGATCGGTAGTTGCCGCGAGACTGAGCGAAATCGACGATTGGAACGTTCTCCTCGTGGAAGCAGGTCCGGACGAACCAGCCGGGGCTGAAATACCGAGTAACCTACAACTTTATCTCGGTAATTAATCTCGTCGTTTCCACCGTGTCCACGAATTTAGTCAAAAACGCGTGAAACCGAAGGAAAACGTGTTGCGCACAGGTGGCCCGTTGGACTGGCAATACAAAACGTCGAACGAGTCCACTGCCTGCCTGAGTCAGAATGGAAGGTGCGCCTGGCCCCGAGGTAAGAATCTCGGAGGAACGACGCTTCACCACGGTATGGCGTATCATCGAGGTCATCCCAAGGATTACGACAGATGGGTAGAACATGGAGCCGAAGGATGGTCTTGGGACGAAGTACGTATCCCTATTTATATTTTCCGTTATCGATGGGTTAACGACAAATTTTACTTTGCGAACCCGATTCGTGTCTCTTAGGTATTGCCATACTATCTGAAATCGGAGAATAACACGGAAATCGGCAGGGTTAGTGCCAAGCATCACGCTACTGGAGGACCCATGAACGTGGAAAGGTTCGTCCATACCTGATACGCTCACTGGACAGATCATTCGCTTTGAAAAGTGTTTGAAACGAGTTTCTGGTCGTTGACAGGTTGCCCTATCAGCCTCCTTTCGCTTGGGACATTTTGAACGCAGCGGACGAGGCAGGTTTCGGTGTTTCCGAAGATTTAGCTGGGGACAAGATCACTGGCTTCACGGTAGCTCAAACCATTAGTAAAAAGGGCGTGCGAACCACCAGTTTCAGGTCGTTCGTTCAACCAGCCAAGGACCGTAAGAATCTTCACGTAGTCGTGAACGCCTTGGTCACGAAAGTGAACTTCATAGGCAATCGTGCCGTTGGCGTCAGCTTGTTGATGGTACGAACGCTCGTATAGAACTTGCAATTCGATATCCATCCGATTTTGCAATCTTTTAATTTCCTCGCTACCTTCGTACGCAGAATGGAGAGAAGATACAAGTGAAGGCAAAGCGTGAGGTGGTGTTATCAGCGGGCACGATAAACTCACCGCATCTGCTACTCTTGTCTGGAGTCGGACCCAAGAAACATCTAAAATCCAAGAACGTTCCCGTGGTCGTCGATCTACCAGGCGTCGGCGAAAATCTTCATAATCACCAATCGTTCGGTCTAGATTTCTTCCTGAAGGAAGGTTATTATCCGGTATTCAACGAAAGCAGCGCAGAGCAGTACATTGAGAATCAAACTGGAGCGTTCGCTGGTACCGGTTTGGCTCAAGTTACCGGTGTGATGCCATCCAATCTCACTACTCCGGATGATCCGGATATCCAGATATTCTTTGCCGGCTATCAAGCAATTTGCACCCCCAAATCAAACATCGCAGACTTGTCGTCGGATGGTAAGAGCATGGCCGTGAGATTCACATCGGTGAATTTGCGTCCAACGAGCAGAGGTAAATTTCCCTTGGAATCGGTACATCGAAACACGCGCCTTTGATCGATCGTCTAATCTCTTTTTACCGCTAAAATGAATCGTGCTTTAGGCCGCATCACGCTGAACAGCAACAATCCACTGGACCCACCGGTAATTTGGAGTAACGACATGTCCACTAAACACGATCGCAGCGTCGTAGTTCAAGGACTCGGCATCATCTTGAAACTTGCCGATACCCCGACGATGAAACGCCTAGGCTTGAGGCAACAGAACAAAGTTATACCTCAATGCGCCCATCACAAGTTTGGCAGCGACGATTATTTTGACTGCGCTGTTCGTTGGGACACGAGACCCGAGAACCATCAAACCGGCAGCTGCAGAATAGGCCAGCGTTCGGATCCAATGGCAGTGGTGGACCCACGACTGAAAGTACACGGTATCAAAGGCCTGAGAGTAGCCGATGCGTCTGTTCAGCCCAACGTACGTTGCCTGACAAGTTAACGTGGATATTTCATTCGCTCGATACATTCGATTTTACAAATTTTCCATTTTCTCTTCTTCCTTCGTAGGTGGTTTCGGGTAATCCCGTTGCCTCTGTCAACATGGTTGGCGAAAGAGCTGCAGACTTCATCAAGCAAGATTGGGGAAAACAGACTAGCTAGAAGCGAGTACTACAGGCGATGGAAACGGATATTGTGACGAACTTGTTAATAGAACGCAATAAAATCTATTCGAATAGACATGGTAATTACATTTTCTTGCAAATCCCGTTAAATCGATGATCGAATTCCCGATTCGAGCGGCGCAGCCTTTATTAGCATCGCGGAATTTGACGCGCAGAAATTCCATCGGAATCGATCGCTGGTACAGGTAATATGCCATTGCCTGGACCCTGGATAATATAAGGGAAGTTAGTTGGGAAGTAGGGCCGAGCGTTATAAAAGAGGATAACGATTATAAGTCGAAGCGACTTAAGTTATTCTGTAAACGGGACTGCTGACCAATTCGGAATAGTCGATATAAAGCGAAACTGTTGGAGATTCGACGACGGCGTAGACGACGACGACGACGACGACGACGACACTCTTCTCGTCAAACACTCTACGCTCGAAGACTTTAAACCTCTCGTGATTTCGCGAGGATCTCAAACTTCTATCCACCTCGTTCGAAAACGAATATTTACCTTTGCCGGAGTGGCGTGCGCGCGCTCCTGCACTTCGAATGCTGCAGATGACGGCGAGTTTGCCGGCATCGCGAGAAAGGGTCGCGATCTGCCAGCGGAGAAACTAATTTCGTTGACTCTTGCCGAAGTACAATAAAGGGCAATAACGCGATTTAATTAAAATTAGTAACGAAACCGTTGGATGCATTCGAAATTGAAGAATGGCCGGCAGAAAAGGTCGAGCCGCGATATTGTCTGGCAGGATTATTAAGGTAAAAACGAAGAAGAGAAAGGAGAAACGGACGGCGGAGGAGGTCACATCGGTGGAACGAAGTAGCCTCCCAAGCCGGGAAAACGATGGAAGCTAGAAGCATGGAGAAGTGCACTTGACCTCCTTAGAGTCGTGGCCGCACACGCCTGTACTCTGCGTTGCAGACAAGAAGTCCGCTGAGCAAAACGTAAGACCCCACCGACCCTCGCCAACTCACTCACCCCTTCTAACGCCATCGCAGAGGCAGAGTAAACGCGCTTCCCTTATTGGCAGAAATGATCCCTTATTAGCCTGATCATTTAGCACCGTGTGTATGACAAACAGATGCAAGAGCGTAGACTCGTCCCTAAAGCGTCAACTTTCCATTCTTCCGATGAACGTTCATTTCCGAATTTTATTTAACTATACTTATATTTCGTACACGTGTTAAATATATGTCGAATATTTACCGAGTATAAGCGAAAATAATTTTTGGTACAGGAGTTTCACGGATATCTTACGCTTATGTCAACGAGTAACGTTACCAAATCCGAAGGTAGCGATTTCGGTAGTAGCTCATAGAAGAGCGGGGACTACGAGCGAGCATACGAGGTGCAACGAGTGGAATACCTCTCTTGCCCCTGTGCCAAAGCAGTGGACTTCTTGCGTGCGACGCATGGTACGTTTCGTACTGGCAAGAACGACTTTCCTACCCCTTTCGCACCTCGCTCGCTCTTTGCCCGATCTAAATCTTTCCGCGACCACGTGGGTCTCTCTCTCTCTCTCTCTCTCTCTCTCTCTCTCTCTCTCTCTCTCTCTCTCTTTCTTTCTTTC
>NW_016912807.1:679340-681884 GCF_001483705.2 Eufriesea mexicana
TCTCTCTCTCTCTCTCTCTCTCTCTCTCTCTCCTTCTTTCCTCCTTTCTTTCGCCGGTATACGTTAAATTGGAAAGTAAGGTAAACGATCGAAACTTTTTACCACACGGTGAACCGGTTAACGATCGTTTGTACGATTGCTCGTGCACTCGCGTTTCGAAACTTTAACGCATCGTCGGGCATTCAGAGACGATCAGCCCTGCACGGGGTAAAGGAGAGATCGTTATTATTTGGATAAAAATTCACGTTACCTCGAGGGAACCGAATGTACCGGGTTTTGTGGATCGGAGTGCGAAACTTTGCGCGATAAAGACGCTGCTCGACCGTGCGCTATCGTTCTCCGTTGCACCCGGAGAAGCTTTTACCAGCTTCCAACTATCGAACTCGTCGCGTCAACGAAAACTAATTAACGTTATTCGAAAAACAAGAGGCACGAACATTTTTCTCTTTTTTCCCCCCGTTTTGTCACAAAGGGCACGGGAACACGGTCGAATTACGGCGGCCTCAAAGCTTTGCTGCCGAGAAAGGTTGGTCAGACGATTGCAACACAGTCTCCGGCGAAAAATACGAAAAGTCGATTGCGAATAGGTTAATTTGTTTAAAGTATGCATTCGGGGCAACTGGCAAAGCAGTCCTTGGATCGTACTCGCCTTACGGCTAGCCGCATACCTTTACATTCACTCGGAAAATGGCAGCTGGGGTCGGTTTAACGCTCTCGGAGTATCGTGTAACCCGTGTGTCGCATTTCCGAAGGTAATTCCAATGTCACCGCGGCTGTTCCACGCGGTATCGGAGTAGCGGTATTTATTGCGAAACGATTCCCAAGATCGTAATCGTTGCACCAGCTCGCCGAGAATACCACTCATTGTTCCATCTATCGACCATACGCACGGCACTCGCGCGAGTAATTGAAATCAGTCGGGTCATTTGCCCTGCATCGAATTTCTTCGAGAAAATGGTCCAGCCTTCCACGGGAATGGCACTCGATAAATTTTCATACATTCCCACGCGGCTACTGGACGAAATTTACATAACGACGCTGCGACGATTTTCCTTAATTTTCCTTATCTCTCGTCACCGAAACGAAAACGAACGTTTAAATAGTTCCACTCTCGGCTAATTACGTTTCCAATTACGCGAGTCGACTCGTATTTATCGAGTTAGCATCGTACCGTGTAACGCTTCCCTGACGCGTGGCTTACCCACGGTCACGGTGCGAAATTATTTCATCGAACGATACCCATAGCCGAGCCTAGTTTTAGGAATACACGCGGTTCAACAGAGATTTAATCAAATCGTATCACGAGAATCGAGAGTGGCTTAAGAGCTGCCCGTTTGTTGGAGATTTCGTTTAATTTGCCATAGATTCAGGTGCTTGCATTTAATTATCTACACGTGCGTTACAACGAGCGACACTTAATCCCCCGGCGATCCATTAACCGTAAACTATGGAATTATTAAAGCGAATCACCTTGCGACACGCTTTCCTCGCTGAAACTTACGATAATAACGTTTTCGCTTGCATCGCGAAGCCGTACCGCGCCGCGCCGCGCCATCGCCGGGATCACGCAAAAATCGCCTATTTCGTCAATTTATCGGCTACCGCTGCGTAACGAATCGGCGCGGCGTAAAATTTTGAACGATTCGATTGGCCGACGCGTTCGCAGCCATAATATTTGCCGGAGATTTAATTAAATTGGGATCGAGCCGACATTAGAGCGCTTCGTTGATTCGATCTTCATTCAGGGACCAATCGCGTTCATCGGAGTCAGGTGGAATTGGCGAGGTAGTAACTCGAGCGTTCTTTGTAATCGCGGAGCGCGCACGTACCGCGATTCGGGATTCGGGGGTGGACACGGTTAAAAATCGTCTCGTTTCCGTGAAATTGAAGAGCCAGCTCTCCGAGAACAAGAAGGATCGCGTAATCGGGGCAAGGCCCGCGCGCAAATAGAGTAGCGAAAGGTTGAGCAGATGATGATATAAACAAATTATAAATAAAACATCGAACATCTCGGGAGACTACGCGTGTGGGTGGTCGACTGTGTCGTACACCATCCGCGACGTCGTTCCCGACGTCCTCGTGGTCGTCGTCATCGTCGTTGTCATCGTCGTCGTCGTCGTCGTCGTCGTCGTCGTCGTGCTCGTTGTCGTTGTGCCAGCAGTGTAACGACTGCTTTGAATTTCATGAGGGTGCGAATGAATTCATGGTGGGATGGCGCGCGTGGGTTTGTCCCCGGGGACTGAACGACTTCAAACACCCACCCCGGTGGCTCTGCTCGTTCCACCGCGATGAAAATCTACGGGAATCGAGGCGTAATTCGGAAAATAATAACAACCGTAGGGTAGGATCGGCTAGGGTACTTCACCGTTTGCCTCGGATCAATGGAACGAAATGGCGCAACGTTCCCGAGTCTACCGATGGAATCCAAGGAGAAGCTTACGGGGTGGCCGGGGTGGGAAATATCGGTGGATGTTTGAACAAGGCGGAACGGTGAAGCCGGACCAGCCGCGTGACGTCACGCGCGCTGGTAATCTGTCGAATGCC